>NC_083413.1:31729556-32032587 GCF_020745735.1 Hemiscyllium ocellatum
TGTTGGAGAGACTGTTAGGTCTGAAGGTTGATAAGTCTCCGGGGCCTGATGGTCCACATCCCAGGGTACTGAAGGAGGTGGCTCGAGAAACCGTGGATGCGTTGGTGATTATTTTCCAGAGTTCGATAGATTCAGATCAGTTCCTGCGGATTGGAGGGTGGCTAATGTTGTACCACTTTTTAAGAAAGGTGGGAGAGAGAAAGCAGGAAATTAAAGACCAGTTAGTTTGACCTAAGTGGTGGGAAAGATGCTGGAGTCTATTATAAAGGATGAAATTACGACACGTCTGGATAGTAGTAACAGGATAGGTCAGAGTCAGCATGGATTTATGAAGGAGAAATCATGCTTGACTAATCTTCTGAAATTTTTTGAGGACGTAACTCTGAAGATGGACAAGGGAGATCCAGTAGATGTAATGTACCTGGACTTTCAGAAAGCTTTTGATAAAGTCCCACACAGGAGGTTAGTGAGCAAAATTATGGCGCATGGTATTGGGCGCAAAGTACTAACTTGGATTGAAAGTTGGTTGGCTGACAGGAAACAAAGAGTAGTGATAAACGGCTCCATTTCGGAATGGCAGGCAGTGACCAGTGGGGTACCGCAGGGATCAGTGCTGGGACCGGAGCTTTTTACAATATACATTAATAATATAGAAGTTGGTATTAGTAATAACATTAGCAAATTTGCTGATGATACTAAGCTGGGTGGCAGGGCGAAATGTGAGGAGGATGTTTGGAAATTACAGGGTGACCTGGACAGGTTAGGTGACTAGTCAGATGCATGGCAGATGCAGTTTAATGTGGATAAATGTATGGTTATCCACTTTGGTGGCAAGAACAGGAAGGCAGATTACGACCTAAATGGAATCAATTTAGGTAAAGGGGCAGGACAAAGAGATCTGGGTGTTCTTGTACACCACTCAATGAAGGTAAGCATGCAGGTACAGCAGGTAGTGAAGAAGGCTAATAGCATGCTGGCCTTCATAACAAGAGGGATTGAGTATTGAGGCAAAGAGGTTCTTCTGTAGCTGTACAGGTCCCTGGTGAGACCACACCTCGAGTACTGTGTGCAGTTCTGGTCTCCATATTTGAGGAAAGACATTCTGGCTATTGAGGGAGTGCAGCGTAGGTTCACAAGGTCACTTCCGGGACTACCTTACACTGAAAGACTGGAGCGACTGGACTTGTATACCCTTGAGTTTAGAAGACTGAGAGGGGATCTGATTGAGACATATAAGATTATTAAAGTATTGGACACTCTGGAGGCAGAAAACATGTTTCTGCTGATGGGTGAGTGCCGAACCAGAGGACACAGCTTAAAAATATGAGGTCGACCATTTAGGATAGAGATGAGGAGAAACTTCTTCACCCAGAGAGTGGTGGCTGTGTGGAATGGTCTGCCCCAGAGGGCAGTGGTGGCCCAGTCTCTAGATTCATTTAAGAAAGAGTTGGATAGAGCTCTCAAGGATAGTGAAATCAAGGGCTATGGAGATAAAGCAGGAACAGGATACTGATTAAGGATGATCAGCCATGATCATACTGAATGATGGTGCAGGCTCAAAGGGCAGAATGGCCTACTCCTGCATCTATTGTCTATTGTCTATTTTCTATAATATATGGAATGAGCAGTTGGCCTTATGAAGAAAGGTTAGGTTTGTATTGTCTGGAGTTTAAATGAGTCAAATAACTTAACTAAAATATCTAAAATGCTAAGAAGACTTGATTGGTTGGAAGTTGAAAGGGTGTTGTTTTCTTGTTTAAGAAACTATAAGTAGGCATCAGAGTTTAAAAATGAATGAGTGCGCATTTAAATCAGATGAGAGACTTTTTTTCTCTGAGGGTTAAGAGTCTTTATTTACCTTTCCTGAAAAGGCTTTGAATGCAGAATCTTTAAATATGTTTAACGCAGAGGTAATTAGATTCTTGGTTACCAAGGGGAAGAAAGATCATTGTGGACGTGCAGGAATGTAGAGTTGAGGTCAAAATCAGATAAGCCATGACCTTATGGAGTTGCAGAGCAGGTTTTTAGGCCTCCTCTTGTTCTTTACTCTTTCCCTTACTAATCTTCCATAAGATAATAATTCCAATTCCTTTAGTTAATAAATTGTGATGCAGTGAATGCCTAATTACTAGGTCAGGCATTGTTTTACAAATGCATTCTCGGAATGTGTATATCACTGACCAGAGCAGCATTCATTCCACACCCCACCAACCTCCGCATACAATGCATCATCCGCCGTCATTTCCGCCACCTCCAAACGGACCCCACCACCAAGGATATATTTCCCTCCCCTCCCCTATCAGCGTTCCGCAAGGACCACTCCCTTCGTGACTCCCTCGTCAGATCCACACCCCCCACCAACCCAACCTCCACCCCTGGCACCTTCCCCTGCAACCGCAGGAAATGTAAAACTTGCGCCCACACCTCCACACTCACTTCCCTCCAAGGCCCCAAGGGATCCTTCCATATCCACCACAAGTTCACCTGTACCTCCACACACATCATCTATTGCATCCGCTGCACCCGATGTGGCCTCCTCTATATTGGGGAGACAGGCCGCTTACTTGCGGAACGCTTCAGAGAACACCTCTGGGCCGCCCGGACCAACCAACCCAACCATCCCGTGGCTCAACACTTTAACTCTCCCTCCCACTCCACCGAGGACATGCAGGTCCTTGGACTCCTCCACCGGCAGAACATAACAACACGACGGCTGGAGGAGGAGCGCCTCATCTTCCGCCTGGGAACCCTCCAACCACAAGGTATGAATTCAGATTTCTCCAGTTTCCTCATTTCCCCTCCCCCCACCTTGTCTCAGTCGGTTCCCTCAACTCAGCACCGCCCTCCTAACCTGCAATCTCCTTACTGACCTCTCCGCCCCCACCCCACTCCGGCCTATCACCCTCACCTTGACCTCCTTCCACCTATCCCACCTCCATCGCCCCTCCCCCAAGTCCCTCCTCCCTACCTTTTATCTTAGCCTGCTTGGCTACTCTCTCTCATTCCTGATGAAGGGCTTATGCTCGAAACGTCGAATTCCCTATTCCTGAGATGCTGCCTAACCTGCTGTGCTTTAACCAGCAACACATTTTCAGCTGTGATCTCCAGCATCTGCAGACCTCATTTTTTACACCTGTAATTGTACCTGAGATGGTGAGCTATCTTCTGGGGACGCTGCAGTCCATGTGGTATAAGAAAGCCAATAGTGCTGATTGGGATTTTGACCCAATGACAAGCAAGGAAGAGCAGTTGTAGTGGCAAGTGATTTTACATTTGTGGCAGAGGGAATGGATGGTTCAGTTGCTAATTAAGCAGGCTGCTTTGTCCTGGATGGTGTTGAAATTCTTGAGTGTTGTTACAGCTAAACGTATCTAGGCAAGTAGAGAGTATTCCATCATACTCCTGACTTATACTTTGTAGATGGTGGACAGGAACTGAGGAAATGGGAACTGAGTTATATACAGGTCATTCTGGTATATTGCACATTTCATTAACATGAATTGGCTATAACACAATTTATGAATTGTGGATGCTATTTGGAAAATGCCAACTTTCTACTGAATGGGTATAGCAATTTTCTATAGCGATCTTGTACAGTGCAGTTTTCTATAGTGCAATTTTCTTGGGGTTACAGTCACATTATAGCAAAATGACCTTTACCCACAAATTCTTAGCCTCATACCTACTTCTGTAACCACATGATTTGGAGATGCCAGTGTTGGACTGGAGTGTACAAAGTTAAAAATCACCCAACACCGATTATAGTCCAACATGTGCTTCCAATTAAAGACTATAACCTGGTGTTGTGTGATTTTTAACTCTGTAACCACAGTATTTATATGGCTATTTGGGTTCGGTTTTAATCAATGTTAACCCCCAGGCGGTTGATAGTGGAGGAATTGAACATCAAGTGAAAGAGTTAGATTCTCTCCTGACTATCATTATTGCTCGGCACTTGTGTGGTGCAAATGTTACTTGCCATTTATCCATCAAAGCATGGATGTTGTCCAAGACTTGTGGCCAAGAGACATGGATTGCTTCAGCATTCGAGGATTTGCAAATGGTGCGAAACATTGTGCATTCAGCAGTCAATCTCCCCATTTATCACATTATGATGCAGGGAAGCTTTTTGGTGAAGGAGCTGAAAATAATTTTGCCTGGGACACCACACTGACGAACTTGTCCCTACCTCTGAGCCAGAAGCTCCATGTTCAAATCCCATCTGCTCCTGAACTGGGCGGTAACATCTCACAACAGGTTGGTTTAGATAATATCTACACTAAGGAATTCCAGTAGTAATATCATGGGACTGAGACATTTGAACTCCAACAACTAGAACCATCTTCCTTCATGCTTGTTACAAATCCCACTCGTGAGTTTTCTAGCTGTTTACAATTGACTAGTTTTACTAGGGGTCATTGGCACCATACTCGATGAAATGGTACCTTAATGTCAAGGGCAGATATTCTTAATTCATATCTAGAGCTTAACCCTTTGTCTGTGTTTGAACCAAGGCTATAATAAAACTAGGCACTGAGTGGCACTGGCAGAACTCAGTGATCAGGTTATTTACTGAACAAGGGCTGCTTTATAGCACCATCAACAATCCGTCCAATCACTTTCTGATTACTGAGGGCAGACTGATGTGACAGTAATTGGCTGGGATGGTTTTGTAATATTTTATATGATCAGTACAGAGAAGGGAAGTTTTCCACATGTTTAGTTAGATTGCAATATTAGCTTAATGTTAGCCCAGATAAAGTTGTAAATGTAATATTTGTATATGTTTATAACCTGCAATAACTGTCTGTTGGTTTGTTCAATATCACATTATTAGGTCTTATTTTCTTCAAGTGAAAAAGGTAATGTTAGCATTGACACATCAAATAAACATGCCCTGCTGCAGGCAAAATTCACATCAGATGCTGCTACTCAAAGCATCTGCTGCTTCGGCGTTCATCCCGAGTAGTGCTGTGACGCGGGGCTCCGTGCTCTATGGCCTGTTCCCTGGGACGCACACCGAGACGAACATCAACTGCGCCTGGAGGATCATCAAATCGGTGAAGAATGCTCTCCGGGCGGTCCGAAACTGTTGATCTTCCAGCTGAAGGAGTTGACCCCGACTGAGTGTTGCAGACTGGCACATTCCAAGGTCCAGGACTACGTGTTGAGGGACGCACTGAAGCTTGGGGCAGCTGCCGCCAAGGTGCGGTGGGGAAAGACCACCATGTAACATCTGCCTGCCTAAAGAAGAACAGGGGGCCCATGCAGTCATTTGGGCTCTGCTGACGCCTCAGCTAAAAATGTAATCGTACTGACCTGTAAATAGGAATGATTACTCTGTTTCGGTATGCAAAGAAATGGAATGTTTATATATGTATGGCATGTCCAGTTGTAGAGATCATCGAAGTATTTATGAATAAAGTATATTTTTGAAATTTTAAAAAAATCTGCTGCTTGTAATAACACCTGAGGCTTACCATTTGCATGGAGAGCACTATTGCTGGACTTCCTCTTCCAAGGAGGAGTGGTCACAGCTGTCACTGGTTCCATTTACATTTTCTGCTGGGCTCACCAGACTGTGCCAACAGTTCTATATCTGCAACAAAGGCCACTAATGGGAGTGTACAGGTAGTCTGCTACAATGGGATGGTTGCATTCTTGTGCAATCCTGCAGTATATAAAATTTACCCTTTAGAAACAGCGCTTATAGTGTTTGCGATGTAATCAATTTACAGCCAGCACACATTTAAAGTTTGTGCTTTAGAAACAGTTCCCCAATTTGTCAATCATGTTACAGTGAACTCACATTAACGAAACATGTGTAATTGCAGAACAAGCTGAAAATGTGTTGCTGGTTAAAGCACAGCAGGTTAGGCAGCATCCAAGAAATAGGAAATTCGACGTTTCGGGCTTATGCCCGAAACAGTCAAATTTCCTATTTCTTGGATGCTGCCTAATCTGCTGTGCTTTAACCAGCAACACATTTTCAGCTGTGATCTCCAGCATCTGCAGACCTCATTTTTTACCCTAATTGCAGAACAACCTGTATCTGTGCTAGGAGTGGGTGGACGAAAATAAAAAGGCGCAGTATCTTGAGATGGCAGTGCATCCTGTGGCTTTTCAGTTGTCGCAAGAGCCCTGATGTTTTACTCATTTGCTGCTGTAACTGCTAGGGAGATGGGATTTCAATGAAACATGACTCCTTCAACCAATCCTTGGCACTTCCCACTTAATTGGAAACTGTCAATAGTAAAGACCCATGAAGGTGTTACAGGTCGCACACAGTGGAGAAAATAATGGATACAACCATTGGTGTACTCATTCTGCAAAACTTCCAGACTTGCCTCATCCCCAATGATTAGGCTATCCTGCCATAAGCTATCTGATCTCCACAGCCTTCTTCTCCCCCATCATTGTTGTCAAGTCAATGAAAGGCACTCTGCCTTCAAAGCATTCCCTTGCATTCTGAGTGTGCCTCTCCTTTAAGAACAGATATCCACAGTCTCACTCCTGTCTCGTTGGCTATCTGTGCTGGCCAATCTGAAGCACTGTAAATGTGCAGCTCACTGCCCCTGGGATGGCACAGTACTGAGCTATGACTATACATGGCAGCATGCAAGCCAGCTGCTTCAATATGGGCTTTGGTGCCCAATGTTATCCCTTGTATGGCTTTACATTTCATGGGCATCCTTTAATTCATGCAGGGCTGTCAGTTTGCAACTCTAAAGGCCAAAGAACAAAGAAAGAACAAAGAACAATACAGCACAGGAACAGGCCCTTCAGCCCTCCAAGCCTGTGCTCTTCCATATTAATACTATTTTCATCTACAGGATCCATATGCCTCTGTTTCCTTCTTCCTCATGTATTTGTCCAGGTGCTTCTTGATATGATAAAGAAGATATGGACAAGAATGAACTCAGAAAGTGGAATATATAAACAAGCAGCTATTTCAAGAAGCACTGTCCTTGGCAGAACAGAGGATATCAGAGAAAGTGGACTGCAGATGCTGGAGATCAGAGTCGAGAGCATGGTGCTGGAAAAGCACAGTGGGTCAGGCAACATCTGAGGGGCAGGCGAATTGACGTTTTAGACATAAGCCTAATGAAGGGCGTATGCCCAAAACATCAATGCTCCTGCTCCTCGGATGCTGTCCGACTGGGCTGTGCTTTTCTAGCACCACACTCTCAAGAACAGAGGATATAAACTAAAGAATGCAAAGCTGAACACAGGCTGAAAGTATTCCTCTGTCCCTGAAGAAGGAAAGTATCAAGATCCCATAGAAACAACAGAGAAGTCGAGAGCATGAAGAATAAATACAACTTTCACCACTATTGATGGCCCAAGAAACTAATTAACCAAGTTTGGGCTTGAATGAAAGTTTACACTTTAAGCACAGCTGGACAACTGCAAACAATGTATTCCTTTTATCTTCATTTCCAATGGAAACTATCTGTAATGTTTGCAATGAGGTCAACCAGGTGGACCTCATAGAATATCAGTTCCCTGATTGGGGCTGTTTAATTGGCTGATCCTGCCAGGAGCAATATGCTTGTCTCAAATATTAATCCATGCATGTCTAAGTACGCATGGCCAGCCCAGTGAAACTGCCAATGGCTGATTGAATTAGTTATGTTTCCTTTGATGTTATTTGGATAACTATGATAATTCTGGAGCACATATATGCAAATTATTACTAACTCACATGGAGATATGTGCATTTATCAGAACTGATTGGAGCTGTCAATCTGATCTAATCAGGGAGACCTGGCTGACAGATAAGAACAGGAGAGTCAGGCATCCTGACACCCTGAGAGCTGGTTCTGAGGGAGCTGGATCAGCATCAAGAACTTTCCACATGTAAATAAAGGGTGAATCAGTGATGGGATACAGGCCTGTGTGGAGTTATTTCACTATGCCCTTTTAAATGTTAAAAATCATACAACCCCAGGTTATAGTCCAACAGGTTTATATGGAAACACTAGCTTTCAAAACACTGTTTCTTCATTAGGTGGGTGTGAAGCAGGACCATAAGACACAGAACTTATAGCAAAAGATTACTGTCATGCAACTGAAATGATGTATTGAATAAACCGAGATTGTTAAGTCTTTCATCTTTTAGAATGGGTTGCAAGTTTTGGTTCTTTAATATGTAAATCCCAGAGTTTCTTTTAAGTCACATTCTCGAGATAACTTAAGGTTTTACACCAAAAGGTGAAATCGCAGCTCAGATAATGCATTAAAGGTGTGAGGTTAAAGTCTGTCTGTATCCCAATCTTGAGTCAGACTTGTTCTATTTCCAAACTGAAATTCACAAAATATTACATGGATTGACTGCCTGTAGGTTCTGCATTTTTAAACAAAATAGAATATACCTGCAAATACAAATTCACCCCATAAACTTATATGTGTTTGCGCGTGCAAGACAGAGAGAGACAGAGTGAGTGTGTGCATGTCAGTATGAGTGTGTGTGAGAGAGTGTGTGTTTGCATGTGAGCAAGCATGGTAAAATGTGTGTGTGTCAGTGTGATGGGGTATAATCTTGTGAGAGGGTCCATGCGTGGTTGTGAATGTGGGGTGTGTGTGTGTGTGTGTGTGTGTGTGTATATGTGTGAGCGTGTGTATGAGAGAGGGTCTATGTGAAAGTGTGAGTATGTAAGAGTGTATGTGTGTATGTGTGCTTGTGTGTGTATGTGTGAGAGAGTGTATAGTTTAATGAGGTCACTTGTAGTGTGACATGAACCCAAGGTCCTGATTGAGGCCATGCCCATGGGTACCAAACTTGGCTATCAGCCTCTGCTCACCCACTCTGTGTTGTTGCCTGTCCCGAAGTCTGCTTTGGAGGATGGTCCCCAAAGATCCGAGGTCAAATGTCACAGATCACTGAAGTGTTCTCCATCTTGGAGGGAACATACCTGTCTGTTGATTGCTGTGTGGTGTCCATTCATTTGTTTTCATAGCCTCTGTTTGGTCTCGCCAATGTACAATGCCTCAGGGCATCCTTGCTTGCAGCCTATGAGATGGATAATGTTGTCTGAGTTACATAAGTACCTGCTGCCTACATGGTGAGTGGTGTCCCCATGGGTAATGGTGGTATCTGGGTTGACACTCTAACACATCATGCAGTGGTTGCCAGGACAGGGTTGCACAGTGTCGTGGCCGATGTTGTCCTGAAGTCTAGGCAGTTTGCTGTGAACAATTGTCTGTTTAAGGTTTGGTGGTTGTTTAAAGGGGAGAAGTGGAGGCGAAGGGAAGGTCTTGACATGGTGTTCATCCTCATTGATAATGTATTGCAGGCTGCAAAGAACATGGCATAGTTTCTCGGCTCCCGGGAAGTACTGGACAATGAAGGGTATCCTATTGGTTGCAGCTCGTGTCTGTCTCCTGAGGAGGTCATTTCAGTTTCTCATTATGGCACATCGGAATTGGCAATTGATGAGTTGATCATCGTACTCTGTTCTTATGAGGGCATCCTTGAGTACCTTCAGGTGTCCGTCACATTCCTCCTCATCTGAACAGATCCTGTGTATGCGTAGGGCTGATCCATAGTGGATGGTGTTTTAGTATGTTTAGGGTGGAAGCTGGAAAAGTGTAGCACCATGAAGTTATCCACAGGTTTGCAGTAGAGTGAGGTGCCCATCCTTAATGGAGATGTTGTACTTGTGTGTATGTGAGGGCCTAAGTGACTGCATGGGGCTGTATATTTCACTTTGCACCATTATTAGTTCTCTGTATGTTAGCAGGAAATAAAGCTTCTTTCTTTCACTCGAGAAAATCTTGTAGTTGGCTCATTGTTTACAATGAAACAGAGAACTTTTTTTAAATTGGAAAATGATATTGCAGTGAGCTAAAAAGAATTTAGATCTTTGTTTCAAGGAACCAGCTCGGTTGAAAAGAGGGGAGCTGATTCACTCCTTCTCGCCTGTTTGTAGCAAAATGAATATTTTCCATTAAGGCTTGGACAGATGACTGAATCAGTGAACAAAAAGTGTAGATGTGCTACAGGAAGATATGGAACAACTGTTAGAAAAAGCTATAGAAACGGAATTGGGTCTGAGAAAATTAGCAAAATTTAATCTGTCATTGTTTCAGATTTAATGTAGGCGTTGCTTCTATTACTATTCCAGCAACTTCATGATCAAAACGAAGTATCAGGGTGAGAGATTACAAAGACTATTGAATTTCTATTGAATGCAAGTGACAGCCATCAAAATGTCTCTCTATATAGCTGAGATTATTGAAAAGACCAGAACGTTGAAACACTGACAATGATTGTTGAATCCTTCCTTTAAAAAAATATAAATTGAGAGGTGGGATTGGACATAAATGTTTTCAAGGAGAGAGAGAAACATAAACTGGACACTTACAGGCCTGTTAGGTAAACAACACATTGACAAGCTGCAGGGAGAGCCACAGTTTATAGCATGCCTGCTTTTCTTTTTACTTGAAGTAAATGAAGATAAAATCAGGCACAATGCATAATGAACTAATTAAATTGTTGTCCAATTTTAGACAATCAGTAAAACTTAAATCTAACTTAAAGTTTAGATTACTTACAGTGTGGAAACAGGCCCTCCGGCCCAACAAGTCCACACCGACCCGCCGAAGCACAACCCACCTGTACCCCTACACCTAACACTATGGGCAATTTAGCATGGCCGATTCACCTAACCTGCACATCTTTGGACTATGGGAGGAAACCGGAGCACCCGGAGGAAACCCACGCAGACATGGGGAGAATGTGCAAACTCCACACAGTCAGTCGCCTGAGTCGGGTCTCTGGCACTGTGAGGCAGCAGTGCTAGCCACCGTGCCACCCATCTAACCACTGTGCGAACACAGTGTTAAAGAGTGAAAGAGTCTGGGTGCATTGGTATTATAAAATAGTAATCAGGATCCATTCATGTATAGAGACTTGGGTGTCTATGTACACTGCTCAATTTAAGCAAACAAGCAGTTCAGAAGAGAAATGATATATTGGCCATCATTGTAAGAGCTGAAAATGTGTTGCTGGAAAAGCGCAGCAGGTCAGGCAGCATCCAAGGAACAGGAGATTCGACGTTTCGGGCATAAGCCCTTCTTCAGGAACAGTGAACAAAAAGAAGGGCTTATGCCCGAAACATCGAATCTCCTGTTCCTTGGATGCTGCCTGACCTGCTGCGCTTTTCCAGCAACACATTTTCAGCTCTGATCTCCAGCATCTGCAGACCTCACTTTCTCATCATTGTAAGAGGGTTTGAAATCAAAAGCTATGAAGTTCTGGTGCAGCTGTACAGGGCCTAGGAGAGACCATACCTGAAAGTATTGTGTGCAGTTTTGCTCTCCTTACCTAAAAAAAGATATATGTGTCATAGAATGAATGCAGAATAGGTTCACCAGACTGATGACAGATTGTCAGACAAAGACAAAGGCTTGGATTCGCTAGAGTTTAGAAGAATGAGTGGATTTCATTAAAGCACAAAATCCTGACAGGGCTGGATAGAATGGATGCAGTGATGTGCATTCCCCTGGTTGTGGGGGTTCAGAGCGAGAGGTCACAGTCTCAGAATATCCTCTAGGCCATTTTGAATATGAAATTTCTTCACTGAGATGGTGGTGAACCCATGGAAATCTCTATTACAGAAAGCTGGGGAGGCAAGTCACGAAGACACATTTAAGAAAGAAATGGATAGAGTTTTAGAATCTAAAGGTGTTGAGGGGTATGGGGAGTGGACAAAACTATGGCATTGACATACAGGGTCAGCTATATATCATATTGAACGATGGAACAAGCTTGAAAATGCAGCTGGACTAATTTTTAACTTCACCACATGATGACTAATAGTATAGGGTCTCATGAATCATATAATTTTGTGAATGATTCACACACAATGCAACTCATCTGATTTGCTTCCTTTTGAAAGCAGGTGGCTGACTTGCAAACAATCCACCCACGCAATCATTTCCAGTCAAAAAACCCTGAGGCTCCTCTCATGCTCCCCTTGTGGTGAGTTGTAGAATCGCAAAGAACACACTCAGGACAAGTCAAATTTCTGCTATACAGCTGACTAGCCCTGTACCTGAAGCAGGTATAAGACTGCTTTACACAACTGGGGTCCAGGAGTCAGTGAACACTGTGAAATTCAGCTATGAATGTGACTACTTGTGTAAACTTGGAAACAGCTATAAAACATTGTCAAAGTAATGGCTCTGTTGTGCTCCTCCTGGTTCCAGAAAAATACTGTTTGTTGTGCACTAAAAGCCCAACCTGAAAGTGTTTGATGTCGGAACTTTGACGTATATTTCAGACCCAAACCAGCAAGGTCTCTTTGTTGCCTACAATTTTCATAGCTTCCATACAAATGAAACTTCACGCAGCTCATACTCCTACATGCACAAACTTATGTACTGAGCAATCCCACAGTTGGCATGTTGCCTGTTTGGGCCATAGTATATTTTTTTCTGCCACTAAAAACTGGGTGACACGGTGGCTCAGTGGTTAGCACTACTGCCTCACAGTGTAGAGACCCAGGTTCAATTCTTGCCTCGGGCAAGTGTGTGTGTGTGGTGTTTGTACATTCTCCCCGTGTCTGTGTGGGCTTTCTCTGGATACTCTGGTTTCCTCCCACAGTCCAAAGATGTACGGGTCAGATGAATTGACCATGCTAAATTGCCTGTAGTATTAGGTGCATTAGTCAGGGGTAAATGTAGGGAAATGGGTCTGGGTGGGTTACCCTTCAGAGGGTCAGTGTGGACTTGGTGGGCCAAATAGCCTGTTTCCATACTGCAGGGAATCTAATCTTAATCTATTGTGGGCAAAAGAAATCCATGTCAATCCACTGTCTGAAGCAACTCCTGATGGGCCTCACCATCACCTTCTCCAATACACTTGGAGATGGGCAATAAACTCTGACCTTACCAACAAAGATTACAATCCCATAAAAGAACTGAAAATAGTGAAGGTGAGATTGGAACTAAAAAATAAATCAACTTTATCTCATCAATAAGGGTTTTTTTTCAAAGTGATATTTGTAGCAATGATATATTTTTGCGGAGAAACTGACTGCCACATGTACACATTTACAATTTAATTTTTCAATCCACTTAGTTTCTGTTCACCTTACAGAGAGTGCATGTTCTCCCTCATACACACACACTTAATCCAAGCCTAGGAGCTTTCAGGCACAGGTTAGCAATTGCAAAACTTAGAGACCTTCGCAAATGTTCAAAAAAGTTTAACCAGCTAAAATCACACATCTTGCCAGAAAAGTGCAATAAATATACAGAACATATTTATCAACATCTAATACTCATGGAAAGTCATCCCTTGATATTTATGGTTTCATATGAAATTATTTTTCATATTATCTTATCATGCCATGAATCACTGACAACAAAGATGCCCGGTTTGTTTACCTGTTGTACTCTGTCCATGAACCAAGTCACTGATTACCAACAAAAGAACGGGATATGTCCACACTGCTGCTCTCCCCATAGCGCTGGCTCCCTTGCACCTTTGGACAGAATGCTATTGTAGTCTTCATTAATTTTCTTAAAGCAAGTGATTCAGTTTCAGTCTGTTAACAGCCTTCAGTCTCTGTGAAAACTCCTCCCTCCTCTGGAATTTTTCCAGTTGTGATTTCTTTTTCTGACACTTTTTTCCGGGTTAAGTGAACTTCTAGTATTTCAGAGACAATCCTTTCAACACCAGGCTTTCTAACCACTGCAGTAGAATTCTGATGTTAAATATACTGAAAGCTTACAATGAATATAAATAATATGCACGTGGTAATAGAAACAAATAATAAAATTTTCGAAAAGATTTTTTAAAAAAGATAAATGAGGAGCATGCTGAACTTTGGACATAAGTTATTGGGTTCAGGGGAGTCTGTTCGTAAAACAGTAACATTGGGGGGCAAGGGGAGTAAGGAGGTAGGAGGATTTTATGGAGTCTGCATCTGTGACATGTGTGATTGTGGGGTGACTTAACTTGGTGGAATTGGAAATTGTAAGTTCCTGATGACAGGTTGAGCTGTTGAGATGAAGCCAGAGGAAGGTTTGCAGCACACCAAGCAGTAAGCAGCCGATAGCACATTCATTTTTGTAATAGATTTCTGTTCCATGAATACTCATCAGAACAAAACTATTTTTAATTGTGCCCTACCTTCAAGATTAACTCAGCAGTGCATGAGGCATCTTGTGACAGCTTTTCAGGGTCATTTGAAGATGCCTTGCATCTATCGCTTTTTGCAGTTTCAGCAGTTTCACCTTCTTAAACTTTACAGCACAAAGGAGAGGAGCAAGAAAATGGCAGCTGACACTGAGGTTCAGGACTG
Source organism: Hemiscyllium ocellatum (assembly GCF_020745735.1). Lineage (NCBI taxonomy): Eukaryota > Metazoa > Chordata > Chondrichthyes > Orectolobiformes > Hemiscylliidae > Hemiscyllium > Hemiscyllium ocellatum. Next base: position 31,743,872 of record NC_083413.1, read on the forward strand.
GGAAAGAAGATTAATGGTGAGTTTGGAATGGCATCAGGGACTTGGAGGAGGAATCCAAGAGAGGATAGAGAACATGGTTAGCAGTGTGGATGAGCTTAGAGAGAGGAACCAGAGGAGAGCATGGTCAGAGATGACAGGAACAATCATAGATTCATTACTTTGATTTGGTTTGTTATTGTCACATGTACCAAGATACAGTGAAAATTATTGTTTTGCACGCTTACCAGACAAATTTTACCTTATAATCATGTAAATCTCACATTCTTTGGGTAGGCAAGACTGAACCTTTGCATCCCATATCTTATTGTTAAAATTGGTAAAAGATAGAGAAGTTTCAGACAATTAGCAGTTTAATAGTGTTAATCTCATTACTGATCTGTCAGCCACTATTCAATCCTATGTTAAGTTCATCTGGACATCTGCATGGGTACACAAATAAAAAGGGGTTAGAGGGATATGGGCCAAATGCTGGCAAATGGGATTAGATTTATTTAAGATATCTAGTTGGAATGGCATTAAAAATCACACAACACCAGGTTATAGTCCAACATGTTTAATTGGAAGCACAGTAGCTTTCGGAGCATTGCTCCTTCATCAGGGGGACTGCCACCTGATGAAGGAGCATCGCTCCGAAAGCTAGTGTGCTTCAAGTAAACCTGTTGGACTATAACCTGGTGTTGTGTGATTTTTAACTTTGTACACCCTAGTCCAACACCGGCATCTCCAAATCATAGTTGGAATGGATGAGTTGAACCACATGATCTATTTCCATCCTGTATGACTCTATAAATCTAAATTCAAGGTTCTGAAGAAGGATCACGGGACTCAAAACATTACCTCTACTTTCTCTGCACAGATGCTACCAGATCAGCTGAGTTTCTGCAGTAATTTCTGTTTTTGTTTCAGATCATTGACATCTACAGTTCTTCGTGCGTTTATTGTTCTGAGGTGGGAAAAAGAAATTTGTAACTTTTGGACAATATATACTGTTGGGCCTGTTATAATAATCACTGATAGAGGGAACATTAAACATTAACTCAAGCAAAAGGACATATTGGCAAGATACATCTTGTGATCCATCAACATCACAGTTCCAAGTTTCTCGTTTCATCTACTGGTAACAAAAAGTGCTGGAGAGCACAGTTGGTCAGACAGCACATATCAGCTGAAATGGCCCTGAACATAAGGCTGAACTCTCCTAGCCCACAACAATGTGCACAGTAGACAGTTAGTTGAGCAAATACAGAGATATTAGTAAAGTTAGATTCTTGACTTCAAGAAAATAATCAGATTTTGCACCTGAACTCTGAAAGGAAAGTCAGTGAGTGGACAGAAACATCAACATTTCATTATTAATCGGTCTTGCATTGTTTATATGTAATTTGTTATTTTCCCATTTGTCTGAATTTATAAGTTGAAGTTTACAACCCAATAATTTTTAAGTAGGCATGATTCAAGCTACGTATTAAGTTCACTTCAGTTCAGCTTAACAAATTGAAGCATAACAGAGCACCTCAGTCCTACAAATGCATATCTCAACACTGCACTTTACTGTGAAGAACTCTTCTGGAGAAGTATCATAACAGACTTAAAATATTTACTCTGTTTCTCTCTCGTCAGACACTCCCGGATCTGTTGAGTTTTCTTGAGGAGGGGAGAGGGTTTATTTTGGAAAACAGACTGTCCTATCACCTAGTGTGATGTAATGTTTGAACTTTCAGCTTTATTCCTTTATTTTCTACTTAAAACTAAGAAGGTATCAGTGTACTATAATTACTGCAACATTTAACTTTTAGCTTTGTTCTTTCTTTTTACCTTGCTCTTAAGATTCTGTACCTCGGTACTTGTACCTGAGATGGTGCCTTGTGGGGCCACATTATGCACTTCTCACTGTACTCCTGTACTTTTGTACTTGACGAGTACCCGTGACAATTAAATCAATCAAATCAAATATTTCTGACATCAATGAGCCTAAGGAACTGGATGGGGGCTTGAGGAGTCAGGTGAACTCGATGCCTGAGTGAAAGACCCCAGACAATAGAAGGTTTTGGGATAGATAATTGTCTCACAACTTCCCCATGCCTGCCTCCCTCTGGACATGTCCGTCTCTTCCTTTTTCAGTTTTAATTCCCTATTCACTTTATTATGGTATTTAAAAGTCCAGATATATTTTTACAAAATGGGGACTGAAGGGAGTAAAATTGGCTCTGGCTAGTAGAATACTGAATTTATCTCACAAGAAATGAATCTGAACACCTTTGAAGTCCTGATATAATAACTGTGCAGGGATTGCCGAGAAAGTTTAAGCTACCCAGGGCAATTCATTACTATCCTGATTCTTCGCAAAAGGTTCCAACTCTGAGTTACAGCTGGACTCTTTTCAGTGCTCTCATTCACGAACCTGGATTGTTAGAAAGCCAACGTTAGTCAGACTAAATCCAGTTTAATCCTAGGTAACTATACAACTACCCCTGACAATGACACCCCATTGGACAGCCCAACACTTCACCTTATTCCTCCCAACCTGGGAGTCAACCCAAAGAAAGCAACTGGACCAGATGGCATTGCGGATGAGCATTTAGATTCCGTGCAGACCAACTAAAGGAGGTATTCACCAACATCTTCAACCTCTCCCTCCTACAAGCCAAAGTTTCTACTTCAAGAAGACTATCATCATCCCAGTGCCTAAGAATGCACATGCAACCTGCCTTAATGATTACTTCCCAGCAGTTCTGACCTCCATATTTTTGAAGTGCTTCGACAAGTTGGTCATGGCCCACATCAACTCTAGTCTCCCAGCCTGCCTCGATCTCCTGCAATTTGCCTACCGATGTACCAGGTCCACAGTGGATACCATTTCCCTCGCCCTGCACTAATCCCTTGAACAGCTTTACAGCAAGGACACATATGTCGTACTCCTGCTCATCAACTATAACTCCGCCTTCAACACCATTATCCACTTCAGATTGATTTCAAAACTCCAAACTAGATCTCGGCTCTGCCCTCTATAACTGGATCCTCAACTTCTGACCTACAGACCGCAATAAGTGAAGATAGATAATTACACCTCCTCCATGATGACACTCAACACTGGAGCCCCCCAAGGATGTGTCCTCAGCCCCCTTCTGTACTCCCTGTACACCCACAACAGTGTAGCCAAATTCTGAATTAACATCATCTACAAGTTTGCTGATGACACAGCCTTGGTAAGATGGATATCAAGCAATGACATCAGAATACAGAAAGGAGGTAGATGGTTTGGGGACATGGTGCGATGAGAACGTACTCCCTTTCAACGTTGGCAAAACTAAAGAACTGATCATTGACTTCAGAAAGAAAGAAAGAAGGAGAGCATGCCTCTATCTACGTCAATGGAGCTGAGGTTGAAAGGGTGGAGAGCATCGAGTTCGTCGGAGTGACAATAACTGACAATCTGTCCTGGACTTTCCACGTAGATGCGATGGTCAAGAAAGGACAACAATGCCTCTTCTTCCTCAGGCAGCGCAGGAAATTTGGCATGTCCAGAAGGACCCTCAACGCCTTTTATAGATGCACCATTGACAGCATAACGACCTGGTATGGCAACTGCCCAGGACAGTAAGAAGCTACAGAAGATGTGTGCACAGCCCAAATCATCGCAGAAGCCAATCTTCCATCCATGGACTCTATTTACACAGCCCATTGCTGCAGAAAGGCTGCCCATATCATCAAAGACCCATTGCTCCCCAGTAATTATCTCTTACATTCCCTACCATCAGGCAGAAGGTACAGAAACCAGAATACATGCACCAGCAGGTTCAGGAATAGCTTCTTCCCAGCCATTATTAGACTAATGATTGGACTGTCTTACTTCAAATAATACTGATCTTTGCTAATGTTGATCTTGCCTAGTGCACGCCCTGTGTGGCATAACCTGTATGCCTATTAGTATTTCATTCAACGTGTGATCTCTACATCCTTGCTTACAATGATCTGCCTGTCCTGCTCATAAACAAAGCTTTTCACTGTACTTAGATACATGTGGCAAGAAATAAATCAAATCAAATCAAACTCTGGATGACCGCCACAAATCCCAACTCGCACCTGACAGTCAGACCCTAACAAACCCCTTGACTAGATCCCTATTTATTCACCCACATACCACCCTACTCCTCACCACTCTGGCATCCTTCCCCTCACTCACTTACTTCATACACTTTGCTTCTCTCTGCACCATCTCAATGTGGTTTTGAGTATTCAACCTGTTTGTTTTTCCAGGATTACAGCAGCCAGTGCTGTAAACTTCTACAACAAACCTCTGTGCCACATTCTCCCAGGATTTCTGCACTTGGTGAGTTTAGCTAAAAAATAGAGATTCTAACCCAGATCTGAAGATTAGAGCACAGTAATTGAGGAAAAGATATGAGTGATTGGATGGAATATGTACTGTGAATGTTGAAACGTCAAGTGTTTAATATCCTCACAAGTGGATAAATAACCAAACCCAAATGAACTGTATCCCAAATATTAAAAAATCACACAACACCAGGTTATAGTCCAACAGGTTTAATTGGAAGCACACTAGCTTTCGGAGCGACACTCCTTCATCAGGTGGTAGTAGAGGGCTCGATTGTAACACAGAATTTATAGCAAAAATTTGCAGTGTGATGTAACTGAAATTATACATTGAAAAATTGATTGTCTGTTAAGCCTTTCATCTGTTAAAATACAGTGATAGTTTCTTTCATGTGTAAATCACAAAACCCTTTTTTTAAAAGTTGCATTCTCGGGTTAGCTGTTAACAATGGTGATAGCTAGACAATATGTTGAAGGTGTTAGCCCCCTGTGTTCTCTGATTATGACCTGATGTTTAGATTGTTTCTAATCTAAAAAGTGATAAAACAGAGTTCTACGTGAATGTATGCAGTTTTTGAACAAAGTGCAATGTAACTCTGCAAGTACAAATTCATCCCACAAAATATATGTGTGCATGTGGGTCTTTGTCTGTCTGTCTGTCTGGGGTGGGGGTTGTGAGTGTGAGAAAGTGTGTGTGTGTGTGTGTAGTGAGTCTTAAGTCTGTGAGGGGGTGCATGTGTGAGTGTTGGAGTGTGTTTGTCTATAAGGATGTGTGTGGGTGTCTGTGTGCATGTCCGTGTGTACCTGTGTCCGTGTGTATGTGAGAGTGTGTGTGTGCGTGTAGCAAGTGCAGAGTGTCTTAAGTCTGTGAGGGGGGTGCTTGTGTGAGTGTGGGAGTGTCTATAAGGGTGTGTGTGGGTGTCTGTGTGTACCTGTGTCCGTGTGTATGTGAGAGTGTGTCTGTGCGTAGGACTATCTGTGTGTGTGTGTGTGTGTAGTGCAATGGTGATCACCTGTAATGCGACATGAACCCAAGGTCCTGGTTGAGGCCCTCCCTATGGGTACCGAACTTAGCTATCAGCCTCTGCTCGGCCACTTTCCTCGGCTGCCTGTCCTGAAGTCCATCTTGGAGGATGGTCACCCGAAGGTCCGAGGCTGAATGACCTGGACGACGGGGGTTCATGTCACATTACAGGTGATCACTATTGCTCTACACACAAACACAGACATTCCTACACAAACACACACACACACACTCTCACATACACACGGACACAGGTACACACGGACGCGCACACAAACACTGACACACACCCTTATAGACACACACTCTCCCACACTCACACATGCACCCCCTCACAGACTTAAGACACTCTGCACTCACTACACACACACACACTTTCTCACACTCACAACCCCCACCCCAGACAGACACAGACACAGAAACAAAGTCCCACATGCACACATATATTTTGTGGGGTGAATTTGTACTTACAGAGTTACATTGCACTTTGCTCAAAAACTGCATACATTCATGTAGAACTCTGAGCTCAAAAACTGCATGAATTTATGTAAAACTCTGTTTTCTCACTTTTTAGATTAGAATCTATCTAAACATCATGGCATAGACAGAGAACACAGGGGGCCAACACCTTCAACATGTTGTCTAGCTATCACCATTGTTCACAGCTAACCCGAGAAAGCAACTTTTTGAAAAAAGGTTTTGTGATTTACACATGAAAGAAGTGAAACTATCACTGTATTCTAACAGATGAAAGGCTTAACAGACGATCAATTTTTCAATGTATAATTTCAGTTACATCACTGCAAATTTTTGCTATAAATTCTGTGTTACGATTGAGCCCTCCACTATCACCTGATGAAGGAGCGTCGCTCCAAAAGCTAATGTGCTTCCAATTAAACCTGTTGGACTATAACCTGGTGTCGTGTGATTTTTAACTTTGTACACCCCAGTCCAACACCACCATCTCCAAATCATGTATCCCAAATAGTAATTGAAACAAGGTAAGAAATAGCAGAGGCTTTAACCATCATTTTCTAGTCCTGTCAGGCGATACCATGACATCACTGTTGCAGTTCGCTTGATGTATTGTTATCTAAAAAGTGAAAAGGGATGGTCCAAGTGATTCCAAACCAGCCAACCTAAGCTCCAGGTTAGGCAAGTTATTGCAAAAATTCTGAGAGACAGCAAGGTTTCTCATTTAGAAACACACGGATTAATCAAGAATAATCAATACATCGATAAGAAAATCTTATATCTGACAACCTTCATTGAACTGTTTGATGCTCCTTTTTATCAGTTCAATGAAGATAGCACATTTGATGTAACCAAATAGATCTTCACAAGGCCTACAACTTTGTCCCGCATGGCAGGTTGATCTGAATGCTAAATAGTGTGGGACCCAAGCAATTTTTCTTGGAGTGTGAGTGATTTGTTTCAATGAGCTGCTTGTTTAAATCTTGTTGCACACATCAAGTAACTGGGAGGGGCTATGTTGTGCATCATGTGCTCAGGGCCTTAAAATCCACAAATGTAATTTATGGATGTGGTTAATTTGTGTTTACTCAGCATAAATGTTTTAGGGTACTTAATTTACTTCACCTACTATTGAGAAAATGAATCATCAAACAAGTCACTGCCTCCTGCTTTGTGAATCTTTTCATGTAGGTTGTTCTGTTTTAATGCATGCTTCATTAATGTGAACTTACTGTAATGTGATTGTCAAACTGAGTACACTGTTTCTACAGCACAAACTTTTAAAATGTGTGTTAACTATAATGCAATTACATCACCAACACTTTAAATACTGTCTCTAAAGCGTGATTTTTCTATAACATAAAGTTGCACAAGAACATAACCATCACTTTATAGATTAACTACTTGTACCTAAAGGACTATTCAACAAAGGGTAAATACTGGTCATAAAGCAGTTGAGAAAGCAATTATTAAAAAAAGCTAACACCAATTACATTATGGTAGGCAGGCTACAGTTCTACATTAACATGATTCAGGAAATGCAAAATTAGACAAGAATGATTGTCAGTTCATCTCATATTTTCACACACAAGAATATTTTTTCGGTGCGACTGTTAAAAAGGATACCCTTGTTTCAATGTTAGGCAGCAGTAAGTTTCCAAATGATTTTACAGGTAGCCAATCGTGCACTGCCTTAAGCACCATTGTGAGTTACCCAAACATTGAGCTCCACCCTTGCTCTCAACTGATAATAATTCACAACTGAACTAATATCATTTTTGTTTCTATTGTAATACAACATTTTCGTAATATTGTTTGAAAAGTATTAAATCTGTTGCACTTTGATTTCTTACAGCTAGATTCAATGGTAGTGGGCAATAAAATAAATGATTCAGAAAGCAATGTCTGTCATTACTATTGAATACCGTGAGTGATGGAGATGAGAAGGGGAGTAGATGGCTCCATCCCAAAGTGGAACGGCAGCAGTACAGGAGAATATGTTGATTATCAACTTGTTCAACCATGTCATTAATGCAGTGAAACACATCCTGGAATCATATCTGACTCACTACATAATCACACTTTGTTTTTTAAGAGAAAAGATGCCAAATTATTTCTGACTCATTTATTATATCACTCTTTGCCAAAGAATTTAAATGAAAGAAAACACATAGTTCAAGTTTTTTTTATTTTTAATAAGATTATATGGCTATTCAGGAGAATATAAATTAAAAATGATAAAGTCAATAATTTCTGAGACATTACTTCCTTTCTCTACCATATGTAAGGTCTTTTGAGTATTTCCTATTTTCTAGTTCAGAGTTCCAATCTCCGCAGTGTTGTGCTTTTGTTGTGGATAATTATTGTCTATCAGGTTTTACAGATACCATTGTTCCCACAAGTGGGTGTGGACTAAGGATAAAATGAAAAGAAATCAAAGAAACAAAAATGATGCAATGTACAATGAGCAAAAGACTTTTGTTGAAATGATTGTAAAGTAACAAAATAACAACTATATTTCCTCATGCCACAGTTCTAAAGAGTTCTTATTAAGTAAGAAAGATGAGAGATGCTGAAGTCTCCAACTGGCTGAATGGACTCTAATTAGAATTTAATTAGGAACTTATTCAGCTTAGATTTTAAGAAGGTATGTTGGTCTCACTGCGCATTTCTGTCTGCTACAGAACGGAAGTATGGCCCACCTGGAGATCCAGGCCAAGGTCCGCTTCAAGAAATTCACAACTCAGCGGCAAATATACCCTGTATCTTTGCTATCAGGATATTGCTGATATTGTGGGCGGTACTGTGGCACAGTGGTTAGCACTGCTGCCTCACAGTGCCAGAGACCCGGGTTCAATTCCCGCCTCAGGCGACTGACTGTGTGGAGTTTGCACGTTCTCCCCGTGTCTGCGTGGGTTTCCTCCGGCTGCTCCGGTTTCCCACATGGTTTTCCCACCATCCCACATGGTGAATTGGCCATGCTAAATTGCCCGTAGTGTTAGGTAAGGGGTATATGTAAGGGTATGGGTGGGTTGCGCTTCGGTGGGTCGGTGTGGACTTGTTGGGCCGAAGGGCCTGTTTCCACACTGTAAGTAATCTAATCTAGCAGCAAGATCTATGAATTTTCCACCAGAGTGTGGGAGGAGCAACAGAATAATAAGTTAGGGCCATGGTCTACAACACATAGACCACAACTGACTGGTCATTTGCAGAGTCTCTGACAGTCAATCTCACCACTAGTCCATTCTCCATCGCTGGGCATATGTCGATCATCATGCCACTGTATGACATCTCCTTGTGGAAGCTATGCTGGTAGAGAAAATAGGCTTTTAGCTTAATAGGCTTTGCTAGCTTGTTGCATCTTGTTTCAGATGGACTATAATTATAGAGTAAGGAACGTGTTGGGGTGACAATGGAAACAAATAAGTACAAATTGCACTAGGAACTGATGTGAAAATCTTACATGTGTTCGTAATGTCTTACCTTACTAGAAACAAAAAAAGCTATTCAGTCTATCACATCCAGGCAGACTGTGCAAGAGGAGCTCAGGTAATTCTAGTCCTTTGTCCACTCTTTGTAAACCTGCAGTTTTCTTTTATTTAGCTTATTATCTAATGTAGTCTTGCAGAATGAAGATAACTTACTGGGAACATGTCTGCATCCAGCATCCAATATCCTGGGAATATCATTCATGGGCACTAAAACCAAATTAAGGCCACAGAAGTGCCTCCACTTTTGAAAGCAGTCAGAAACATTCTGGATGTTTCAGTGTGCAGATCCAGATGCCTACTGCAGTATGATTAGCTACAAACTACAAAGTGAATCAATAACGATGTGATGAATCCAAAAATCAACCAAAATTGACTAACCTCCAAAGGGTGTGAGCAAATGAATTTCTTTTCACAACTGGAAAACTTAAGAGCATTTGCCTTTATGTCATTAAGTATATCATTAAATAAAAAGCCATTTGAAATGACACCACATAACAATCCGCTGTAAATTTTCCTTTGAACAGAATGCTTTGGACAAAGAAAGTTGATGAGCAGGAGATTGTTTTGAAAACTCAACAGTCAGTTTTTTTCTCTAAACTAGCAGCAAAAGTTAAGGCCAATACTGAAGCATCACCACACGTTTGCCACCTTCAGGCAAAACAAAAGAAATCATTCACAGATCGCAAGTAATTAGAAAAAGCAATGACAGTGGCCACTGACTCTTTATTCAAAGACTTTAAGAACAAAGAGGAAGTAAATAGCAGCAATCCAGAGCATGTTACTTGCTGTTACACCAGTAGCAAGGCATGTGGGTCTGGCAGCATCTGTTAGGAGGGAAAGGAGCTGACGTTTCGAGTCTAACTGACCCTTTGTCAAAGCTAAAAAAAGGGAGAAATAAAGAGGTATGTATACTAGGCTGAGAGAAGGTAAGTCGTGGCTCCAGAAGCAAAGGTAGCAATAAAGAGGTGATAATGACAGTGAATTCAACAACTTCAGATGATTATCCCATCTCGAACCCTCTGTTTTCATTCTGCTCCGTAGTTTTATTTCATTTATTTTATTTATCTTTTTAAATATTTTTTTCACTGTTCTGTACCTCTTATTTCTTGATTGTCTCTCTTTCTCTCGCTCCCCACTCTCTCATCACCTTTTTCCTCTCCTCTTCCCCCTTTGCTACCCTTCTCCCCTGTTTTCCATTTTGTCTCTGATTCACCCGTCCCCCCATCCCCCACATATTTTGTCACATAGCACTGGCTTCAGCCTTGGTCATTCACAGCTCCTCATCTCCCTATAATCTCTCTATGCACTGTCATTATCACCTCTTTATTGCTACCTTTGCTTCTGTATCTTTTTAAAAATTATTGGTTTACTTGGATTGGTAAAATTTAAACCACTACTTCACAAACATGTCCCAAAAATTCCATATTTTAATTGGAAATTAGCATGACCCCAGATACTGTAAAGACGGTGTCTTTTTAGTTTAGTGCTTTTTAAAATTGTAAACTGAAACAAGGAAGAACAGTTTTAAAAAAAACAGGGTTTGAAATGGTGCTGATTGCTTTGAAAAGCAAGCAACCAGATACTAAGGCAAGTGTCATGTAAATCTTTGTTTGAATAAGCAGTAATTGATGTTGTTGCACAGAAGGGTTCTGTATTCGGATGAAATCCTGGTTGGTGATAAGAAGTTGATTAGTCTTTGGAGTAGTGACCAGCTATTGATGACAAAAGTCCTTTGCTTGCCAACAACTGTTTGATTTGTTTTCAGGTAATCATAGAATCATGCAATAATAGAGTCCCTACAATGTGGAAACAGGCCATTCAGCCCACCAAGTCCACACCAACCCTCCAAAGAGCATGCCACTCACTCCCACCTTGTCCTTGTAACCCTGCATTTTCCATGGCTAATCCACCTAACTGAACAGCTTGAAGCTCAAAACAAGTTAAAGAGAGAGTTTTGATCTCCACCAGGACTGGAGCTGTCTTTCTGTTCTCCGCAGTCAAAACCTATTTTAAATCTGAAGAAAACCAGTCTGTCTTTCCGTCAGCAGTTGTTGTAAACTGTGATTTTCAACTGATAAGTCAGAAATATTTTTATAAGTGAACCAGCCTTGTTGAGTTTATTATGAACCAGTTGAAGCATTTGGAGAAAAACGAATGAGTGGCAACATTCTGACCAGCATAAATACAATAAGGATCATCGCAGCACCCTGTGAAAAGAAACCACTGAGCTGTCTCCAGCTTTGTTTCGCCCATACCCTGTTTCATCACTTATTTGTCCATCTGTGTTTTAATTTGTAGTATTATATGCCAATGTTTTATACTTTCTTACCTGTAGATGTAGTCTACTTACAAGTAATAAATAGTAATTCCTTTTCCCACCTTATAGATCTACATCTAACAGTGCCCCATATAAAGGTGAAAATCAGCATGTTTAAAGTATTTTGTATAAGAATTTTTAAATTAACACAGGTAAATTTTAGCCAAGCCCTCTCCCTACTTCCACAACCACTATACCCCTCCACCATAACCACGCCCCCCCCTCCTCCACACACACACACACACACACACACACACATGCAGACACACACACAATAATTAGACCGGTCCCAGAGGAATGTGCTATAAACATTGCTGAACATTGGGATCTATGCCTTCAGGGTAGATCCAGGCTCAGGGAGCATCATCCCTCTTTCAGGTTGTGACCAGCCAGAGCAAAGCCATTCCTGTGTGAGAGAGAGAGAGAAAGTAATTGATGAGGAACTGCTTCTCCAAACAGAGGCTTTTTCTCACTCCCACCTGCCACTGCTTATTGACTGTGCTGAGTGTGTCACAGTGATTTCTGTTGGTCTGGGACCCAGATCAGTACAGCATTTTGGTGGGGGGGAATGGGCGGGTTTGTTCAGTGAGCCAATTCTGAGCCTTAGAAGCGCCCTTTAGTTGATCTAGGCCTCAGGGTGCTCTAATCTGGATACAGGCATCAGGTGGCAGGAGATGCTGCCATGAGTTGGGTCCAGGCTTCAGTAGTGGCACCAGCTGCAGGGTGTACTATATGCAGTGTAGCATTTGGGACAAAATGTTGCAGCTATGCAGAGCATTGGTGCAACCACTTATTCTAAATGCTGCAACATTTTGTCCCAAATCCTATACTGAATATTGGATATGGAAGGATCCCTTGGGGCCTTGGAGGGAAATAAAGGGGGAGGTGTGGGCGCAAGTTTTGCATTTCGTGCGGTTGCAGGAGAAGATGCTGGGAGTGGAGGTTGGGTTGGTGGGGGGTGTGGATCTGACGAGGGAGTCAAGGAGGGAGTGGTCTTTTTGGAATGCTGATAGGGGAGGGAAGGGAAATATATCCCTGGTGGTGGGGTCCGTTTGGAGGTGGCGGAAATGACGAAGGATGATACAATGTATATGGAAGTTGGTGGTGTGGTAGGTGAGGACCAGTGGGGTTCTGTCCTGGAGGGGCGCGTCTCAAGGGTGGAAGAGCGGAAAGTGGAGGAAATGCGGTGGAGAGCATCGTCGATCACATCTGGGGGAATTGTGGTCTTTGAAGAAGGAGGCCATCTGGGTTGTTTGGTATTGGAACTGGTCCTCTTGGGAACAGATGCGGCGGAGACGAAGGAATTGGGAATATGGGATGGCGTTTTTACAGAGGCAGGGTGGGAGGAGGTGTAGTCCAGGTAGCTGTGGGAGTCGGTCAGTTTATGACCCCACCTCCCACCACCAAACCATCATCTCCCAGACCTCATCACCTCAGGGGATCTCCCATCCACTGCCTCCAACCTCATAGTCCCACAACCCCGCACTGCCCGTTTCTACCTCCTGCTGAAAATCCACAAACCTGACTGCCCCGGCTGACCCATTGTCTCAGCCTGCTCTTGCCCCACCGAACTCATCTCTGCATACCTTGACACAGTCCTGTCCTCCTTAGTCCAAGAATTCCCCGCCTACGTTCGGGACACCACCCTTGCCCTCCACCTCCTCCATGATTTTCGCTTCCCCGGTCCCCAACGCCTTATCTTCACCATGGACATCCAGTCCCTGTACACCTCCAATCCCCATCACGAAAGACTCAAAGCCCTCCTCTTCTTCCTTTCCCGCCATATCAACCTGTACCCTTCCACTGACACCCTCCTTCGACAGACTAATCTGGTCCTCACCCTGAACAACTTCTCTTTCCAATCCTCCCACTTCCTCCAAACTAAAGGAGTTACCATGGGCACCCGCATGGGCCCCAGCTATGCCTGCCTCTTCGTAGGATATGTGGAACAGTCCATCTTCCACAGCTACACTGGTACCACCCCCCACCTTTTCCTCTGCTACATCGATGACTGTATCAACGCTGCCTCATGCTCCCATGAGGAGGTTGAACAGTTCATCCACTTTACCAACACCTTCCACCCAACCTCAAATTTACCTGGACATCTCAGACTCCTCCCTCCCCTTCCTAGACCTCTCCATTTCTATCTCGGGCGACCGAATCAGCACGGACATTTACAATAACCCTCCAACTCCCACAGCTACCTAGACTACACCTCCTCCCACTCTGCCCCCTGTAAAAACGCCATCCCATATTCCCAATTCCTTCGTCTCCAGGAGGACCAGTTCCAATACCAAACAAACCAGATGGCCTCCTTCTTCAAAGACCGCAATTCCCCCAGATGTGATCGACGATGCTCTCCACCGCATTTCCTCCACTTTCCACTCTTCCGCCCTTGAGACCCGCCCCTCCACTGGTCCTCACCTACTGGTCCTCACCTACCACCCCACCAACTTCCATATACATCGTATCATCCTTCGTCATTTCCGCCACCTCCAAACGGACCCCACCACCAGGGATATATTTCCCTCCCGTCCCCTATCAGCATTCCAGAAAGACCACTCCCTCCTTGACTCCCTCGTCAGATCCACACCCCCCACCAACCCAACCTCCACTCCCGGCATCTTCTCCTGCAACCGCAAGAAATGCAAAACTTGCGCCCACACCTCCCCCTTTATTTCCCTCCAAGGCCCCAAGGGATCCTTCCATATCCGCCACAAATTCACCTGCACCTCCACACACATCATTTACTGCATCCGCTGCACCTGAAGTAGCCTCTTCTATATTGGGGAGACAGGCCGCCTACTTGTGGAACATTTCAGAGAACACCTCTGGGACACCTGGACCAACCAACCCAACCATCCCGTGGCTCAACACTTCAACGCCCCCTCCCACTCCACCAAGGACATGCAGGTCCTTGGACTCCTCCATCGCCAGACCATAGCAACACAACGGCTAGAGGAAGAGCGCCTCATCTTCCGCCTAGGAACCCTCCAACCACAAGGGATGAACTCAGATTTCTCCAGTTTCCTCATTTCCCCTCCCCCCACCTTTTCTCAGTCCCAACCCTCAAACTCAGCACCACCTTCCTGACCTGCAATCTTCTTCCTGATCTCTCCGCCCCCGCCCCCACTCCAGCCTATCACCCTCACCTTGACCTCCTTCCACCTATCACATTTCCAATGCCCCTCCCCCAAGTCCCTCCTTTCTACCTTTTATCTTAGCCTGCTTGGCACACTTTCCTCATTGCTGAAGAAGGGCTCATGCCCGAAACGTCGGTTTTCCTGCTCCTTGGATGCTGCCAGACCTGCTGCGCTTTTCCAGCAACACATTTTCAGCTCTGATCTCCAGCATCTGTAGTCATCACTTTCTCCTAAATAGATTCAAAGGGTGATCAGCCACCCTGTTCTACCACTGATCCCTTTGGACATGTTGGACATATCAGTAAGCAGCCATTAGGGCAGCTGTTGGATTTAATGCCTTAACACATTCCTGGGAGAGAGGAAGTGTCGTGGTGTGGAGGTAAAGATCAGTAAAACCCAGTCCTACATATTCAAAAGTATTTTTATATATTCATTAAAATTCATCAAATAGTTTTATTTCAATCCTTTAAAACAAACTGTATTCTGCAACAAGAAAGGGACTGAATATATAATAAATTGATTCACCATGTTTACAAAGATGCTAGCATGTTGCAGATAATGCATTTCTTTGCACTTCAACAGGGCACCACAGAATTTCACATTTTTTTCTTCTTTTGTTCCACAGTATTAGTAACATTTGACAGAATTGGTACCAGCGTAATACTCATAAAATTCGATGAATAATGATAAACTCACCTTAAACATTTCAGGTCGAAATGAGACTGCAGAGGTTCTTTATGGAATTGTGTAAAGAGATTCTAACTTGAGTCAAGAGGTGACATTATCTGTGATGTGCTCAGCACAATTTATAGTTTCATACAACAATCATCAATGAGAAATTTTCATTTTAACTTAGAAATCAGAAAAAAAAAGCTAGCATTGGGTTATTGTGAAGAGATTTTGTTGTAATGATTTTTTTTTGAATGACCATGATGGAGTTTAGAGATTTCTTTCTCCCAGTTTTGCTTAATCTCTGAAAATCTTTGCTTTACATCACTTAATAGAATCCATGCAAGTGTATCACAAGCACAATTTGGGTTTGGATTTACGGTAGGAGGGGGATTCCCTGGGTCCCTTCCGGTTCACCAAAATACCCTCAATGCAATGATTTATGCCTCTGCAAACCGACTGCAGTCAGCCATCACAATTGCAAAGTATTCCTTAATAACGCACTACCTCAGTGAATCATGACAGAATACACTATATGAAGGTGGACTATGTCTCCACATGTGGCTATGTGGTGGTCACCTCTACCAATTTTGTCATGTACAGATGCATCCATAATGGGTAGATTAGTGAATGCAAAGAAGTTTTTTTCTCATTTTGTTAACCCCTCACCAACGACAGTAGCAGTTATGTCCATTAGGACACAGCCAACCAGGTCAGTAGAGGTGCTATCACACCACTCTTTATGATGGCCACTGAATTACACCCTCTATGTTTCTTCAAAACAGTGTCCAATATGGAGCAGTACTGATTCATCAGCTGATAGGTGAGAGGAACATTAGTGGACATTAAGTGGTAATCTACAGCTAGTGTTTGTTTCCATGTTTGAGCTGATATCTTGAAATTTCGTAGGTCCAGAATCAGCATTGAGGACTCCCAAGGTTAACCCCTCTTGTCTCCATACCACCTTGCTGCTACTCTAATAGGTCTATCCTGTCAGTGGGATAGGACATAGCGAGAGAAGGTGAATGTGGAATCTTCCTATTCCCAATGTTCCTATACACAAGCTTGTTACAATGTTTTAAATTAAAATCACATCGCAATTGCATAACTTGAAGCCTTGTATTAGTCTGCTACAGTTCCTCTGTGCTATCTATTCATGCTCTACATCATCCACAAAATTATAGTCAAAATGTTTTTCTCTCAGTTGTATTTTATTCTACAACCTGGACATGTACATTTCTTTTAATTCCTTCTAAGCCTGACTGTCCCCTTTACCTCCACCCCATGTTAACTCACCTTTACCTTCATCTACATCTCTTTTACTTCACAAGAAATGTTTTGACAATTACTGGTTGCATATGAAATATGCGATTTGAACACAGAGATGACCAAAAGTTAATGAAGTAGGGATTCTTTATTTCATTGGCATCAGGTCATTTCATTACAAACACAAAGGGAAATTAAGAATAAACAAGATATTATTTATACTATGTACTTGGAATGGCTGCTTGTGGCACTTTGGACTGAGGAATTCCTACATTGCCTGCTCTCCTTCCTAGCAGCCATTTCCCCACCACCGCCAAAGACATTATTTCTTTCTAATGAAAATCAATTTGATTGCTCCAGCTGCCCTCCCTCAATATCATCACGTACTAGTGGTGGTCCCAGAGAAATGCTCAGAATCCTTGCTCAATACCCTCCAGAACAATTGTCACCCAGTGCTAGAGATCCTGTTACAGATGGGTCTAGTACAATCATTCACAAAACTATAGCATGGAGAATTCAATACCATTTGACTAATAATCATGAGATCATCTTGGATGCCCAACATTTGGCCATTTATTTTTATAGTTTGGAATCATATACATTTTTAAGTTGGGGTAATTTTCTGATCATATTCACAATTTTCAATATTTGGAGTACATCTTGAAATTTCAATCATATATCACACAAGCAAGTTGCCAATATAAATCCTCAATGCAAGTGTTAATTCAAGAAATTATCTCTGATATCAACAAATAGACTGTGATGATTACTATTAAAGCCTTTGTGAACTGATTTTACAATATTTTTAGAAAATCAAATTTAAAACCTGTGTCATATATATGCTTTGGCCTAGAGTTTAAACAGTCCAAGTATTAGCAAGTGAATGTTAACTCCAAGAACCAATGCAAGATCACCGCGGATTTCTTTAATACTAATTTTAAGATCATCAATCAGTTGCCTCTGTCACTTCTCTCATTACTTTAGCCCACTGAGCCAAACTTGCTCTAAGGCTCCCCACTGGCCTGGCTCTGAACTTGTTCCTTTCTTTGATTTCTCTCCTATCTCTCCATAGGCCCTTGCTAAATTATCCTTGTCCAGAAAACACACATCCTGTTTTTGATCCTATTCCAAAACTGCTAAATAATCAATTTTCCTAACTGGCTTCCATGTTAACTGATATGGTGAGCCTTTCTCTACTTGGACCTTCTCCACATTCTCGGTGTCCCTTGACAATATCTTCAAAAACATAATGTCACTTTCCACATAATTGTTAAAGACACTCAGCTTTAACTTATTAGCACCTCTCTCGACTCTCCACTCTACCTGGTCAGACTGGTTCTCCTACATTCAGAAGTACAGGAGTAGAACATTTCCCCAATTTATTCTTGGAACCATTGTAGGAATTGCTTTTGGTCTGCACCACAAAACTGTTTCCTGGTCAAAGGCTCCCTTGCAATACTCTGTGACAGAACCTGATTGTTTGCAAATTTGGTACATTTAAACCCTGAGATGTACTTTTATATCATGGATCTGTCCCATTACCAAGATAGCCTCTTCCTACCTCTGTAACATCACCTATATTTGCCACTGCAACTGCTCATTTGCTATTTAGACCCTCAGCCATGAAAAGAAATTCAACATAACACCACGAGTGCAATATAACTCGATTATAAATGCAATTTTATACAATATACATTGAAATTTCCACTGATATTAATCAATCAGAAAATATAGATAGTACATTTGAGTATTCCAACACGTTTTTGTCTGGTCTGTTACATTCTAACCTGGAGGTTGTCCAAAACTCTATTGTTGATATCATAATTTGCATCAAATTCCATCCATCAGCACCAGTAGTGCTCAATAGCCTACATTGTCTCCTGATTAAACTATACCTCAATTTTACAGCTCTCATGCTTATTTTGAAATCTCTCTTCTGGACCTATCTCTCCAATCACCTCTATCTACAAACTTCCAGGTTAGCTGCACTGTAAGGCATTTTATCATTCTGATGTTATTTTTGTGGCGTAGGATGTTTTCTGTATAATTCTGTCAAGTCATGATGAAAAGCATTTTAGTATATGTCTCTATAATTTGTCTTGTAATTGAACTCAGAAATGAACTTACAGAAGGTTCTGAAGAAGAGTCACTGGACCTGAAACATTAACTCTGTTTTCTCTCTATAGATATTGTCAGAAGTGGTGAGGTTTTCCAGCAATTTATGTTTTTATGTGCATATGCTACGATTTGGTTTGCTAATAAAGAGTAACCACACTCTGTGGAAACTGCCATCTTGGTTGTGCTTTGTGTCACTGATACCAAAGTATGAGGTAAAGGACTATGGAAGACAAGGACGCCCTGATTGATTTATAACACTCCTCTCATTCTCTTAACCATCCCCGACTTTAATTGCTGCACCATTGAGTGCCATGTTACCTTGGTCTGAAACTCTGGAAATTCTCTCTTGAAAAGTCTATTACTCTTTCCTCCTTTGAAACACTCCTTAAAACATCGCTGTTTTTGGTCATCTGCCGTAACATCTGGTTATGTGGCTTGGTATTATATTTGTTTGCTAATTCCTCGGTGAAGGGCCTTGGGGAATTTTTTAAAAATTAAAAGTGATATATGAAGATTAATAAGTGTATCTACCAATGAAACAGAGGCAAAAGCACTTTCAGCAAGATTATAGAAAAAGGCATTTCAATTCCTATCATCTAATCAGTTTGGTTTCAAATAAATTGAAAATAAAAACGACTCACCGATCTATAATAACAATTTTACAATAAAATAATTTGACAATGCATTTACAAGTCTTCCTGAGTAGCTGTACTAACATTACTTATCACAGCTTTTAAATATTCTGGTATTAGTTTTATTTAACAATACGCCCTGCTTTAAGTTGTTAAAGTGTCTAACTATGGAAATGTTAATGTGGTTGAATGGAATTCCCAATTATATTAATAATCAGCAATAACTTAAGCAGAGATGGTAGAGATCTTAGAGGAGTCAACTGTAAAACTTAAGTTCAATAATACAATAATGAAACATTCTTTTCCCACTTGTGATCACATCGCTGTGGTTCAAAGTGCGATGTGGTAAAATACGGCATAAATTGCAGATTTCACTCATCTCTTCCTTTCTGTCATTGCTGAAAAGAAATTCAACATAACACCATGAGTGCAATATAACTCTATTGGAAATGTAATTTTATACAATGTAAATTAAAAGTTCCATTGGTATTAATCAATCAGAAAATATACATAGTACATTTATCTACTCATTTGATATAAACAGTTTAGATAGCAAAGATTATAGGAAAGGAACCCCTTTGATTATAGTAATAATTCATTGATTGCCACACTTCTGATTGGTTGGCATGATGATCTGTTGGGCAGGGCCCCCTCTATTTGTGAGCTGACAATTGGTCCTTTAGGTATTTTAAAGCCCATGTGCGTCTAGTCAAACAATTTAATCATCATTGATGACTTCAATGCAAGAGTTGGTACAGATCACTTGGCATAGGAAGTGGTCATCAGGAAAAAGCAGGATTACAAATTCTAAGGGCTTATGCCTGAAACGTTGATACTCCTGCTCCTCAAATGCTGCCTGACCTGCTGTGCTTTTCCAGCACCAAACTCTCGACTCTGATTGCCAGCATCTGCGGTCCTTACGTTCTCCTTACAAGCTCTAACGCTGAAGGTGATGTTTAAGCATGAGTTCTTAGTTACAGAGACAGTTTTCAGTCTCCCTAATCACAGCAATATGTTCTGTTCAATGCATTGGCAACTGGAATGATTACCACTTTATTATCACAGCTAAACATCGTGATATATCCCCTGGTTGCCCTGAGGCATGACATTCCAGAAGCATTGAGATAGCACCATGGTGGGGAGTAGGCCTTTGTTTAGGTTGCACAAGCAGTTGGCACCTGCATTCTCTGGGTCATCAATAGTCCACCAGGTCCTATGAGGCTTGGGCACATGCTGCCAGTGGTGTAATACCAGCTGCTGAGGGAGAAAGCCCTTAACTGACTATGAATTGACTAATTTGAGGATGTCAGTTGGTGCAATGATAAGCAAGCTACCCAGCATCCTCCCACAATCAAAAGTGGGGAAGAGGTATCATCAACTTCAATAGTGGCAGTTTCCCCAGTGTTAACAACCACTCCCCCTCCAAGACACACAGTATATGTTTAATGAGCTTCTTCTGTGCTGTTTCTAAATTGTTCTTATTAAATATAAAGTAAAAAATGATACATCTTAAAAGCGATCCTTTTCTGTAATAAAAACACTCTCCTTGAATGTTGTGGTTATTCTCTGTAGTCCCCAGGAATTTGCATTAAATCTAGGCAGAATGCCATTCCCAACATAAGGTGAAGTAAAATATATTTTCATAAAGCACTCAATCACTCAGTTATTGAGTTGTTTTTTTTAATAATACAGAAATACACATTTCATGAGTACTTTCTATGACATACCTGTTTTGTTATGGGCTAAAACCTGAAGATTTTGAAGAACGTTTTCTCTTACTTGTTGATTAGTTAAATCCACATCCTCACTGACGACGGTAAACCTTAAGATTACTTTGCGTTGTGCTGCAAATAATATGAAAAGAGATTAATAATACATAAGAACATAAGAACTAGAAGCAGGGGTAGGCCAGCTGGCCCTCAAGCCTGCTCCACCATTCAATAAAATCAAGGCTGATCTTTTAGTGGCCTCAGCTCCAATCACCTGTCCTCTCAACGTAACACTTAATTCCTATACTGTTCAAAAAATTATCTATCTTAGTTTTAGCAACATTTACTGAGGAAGCCTCAACTACTTCACTGGGCAGGGAATTCCATAAGTTCACAACCTCCTGGATAAAGAATTTCCTTCTCAATTCAGTCCTAAATCTTCCTCCCTTAATTTTGAGGTTATGCCCCCTTGTCCTAGTTTCACCCACCAGTGGAAACATCCGCTCTACTTCTATCTTATCTATTCACTTCATAATTTCATGTGTTTCTATAAGATATCCCCTCATTTTTCTGAATTCCATTGAATTCCAGTCTACTCAGTCTCTCCTCAAAAGCCACCCACTTCAATTCCAGAATCAACCTAGTGAACCTCCTCTGCAACCCCTTAGTGCCAACACACTTTACTTTCTCAAGTAAAGAGAACAAAATTATACACAGAACTCCAGATGTGGCCTCACCAACACCCTGTACAGCTGCAACATAACCTCTCTGCTTTTAAACTCAATCCCTTTAGCAATGAAGGATAAAATTCCATTTGTCTTCTTAATTACATGTTGTAGCTACAGACCAACTCTCTATGATTCATGCACAAGGACACCCAGGTCCCTCTGTGTAGCAGCATGCTGCAACTTTTTACCATTCACGTAATAATCCTTTTTACTGTTATTCCTACCAAAATGGATGACTGCACATTTATTAACACAGTATTCTGTCTGCCAGAACTTTTCCCACTCACTTTAACTATCTATGTCCCTTTGCAAAGTTTCACAGTCATCTGCACTTTGATCCACCACTCATCTCAGTGCCATCTGCAAACTTTGACACACTACACATGGTCCCCAATTCCAAATCATCTAAATTGTGAATGATTGCAGTTCCAACATGAATCCCTGAGGCACACCACTAGTTACTGATTGCCAACCAGAAAAGCACTCATTTATCTCCACTCATTGCTTCCTGTTAGTTAACCAATCCTCTATCCATGTTAATACATTGCCCACAACACCTTGCATCTTTATCTTATGCAGCAGCCTTTTGTGCAGCACCTTGTCAAATGCCTTTTGGAAATCTAGATACAACACATCTACTGGGTCCCTGTTAATGACTGAGGCAAACTTTTGTCAGGATGTTGATTTCAAGTATTTTAGTTCTCTGACCATGAGCTAGATTGAAGACAAGGTATTACAACACTGTACAAAACGTAATGGTCATCATGGTGAATGTAAGTCTGGTTATCTTTGTATAAATGACAGCAAAAAACATATTAGAACCCTGTAATAAAAACAGCAAATGGACATGATGTGCTGAATAAGCTTCTTCTGTGGTTGTGATAACTCTAGCCTCGAGCATCCTTATCATTGGCAACAATGCTGGAATTTGGTAGGGACTCACAAGTCCCTCTCTTATTTTCACAGGGGCTGGTCCATGGTTCATGTGTGCACAGCTTCCACATGCAACTGGTCCTTTAAATTACTAACCACCTTCACAGAAATATGCCATTGGAGTCCCTGGAGTCTGGAACCCGGACTGGACTGATTTGACCAGGTAAGGGCAAGTCCATTCTCAGTGCATTGCTTTTGGATAGCCAGGCTATCCTTTGGCAGCTGAGGTTCCCTTGTCAATTTGAAGCTTGGGCTCATTGAATCTTGGAGAGAAAGATCCTTTGGGGAAGCAACCAATATCCTTTGGAGGCAAGATTATGGGGAAGGGTAGGGGGAGGGGCAGGTGCCCTTTGGGACAGTTAACTACAGAACAACTTAAATTATCCGAATGAGATGAGCGGGTAGTATTTTGTTCAGTTAACTGATTGTTCAGATAACTGATTGTTCAAATAACTGATTGTTCAGATAACTGAACTGAAATTAATAAGGGAAGCCATACTGGGACCTTGTTTGGCAAATCAGAAATTCAGATAACTGATGTTCGGATAACTGAGGTTGTCCTGTATAGAGAAGATTGTGTATAAGAATACATAATTACCTTGGTAATGTCTAACTTGTTAAGACCTGTCAATAAGAGTCAACAACTTTCTAACAGTCTCAAACTATCATTACAAAAGCAGATCAGAGGCAAATAACTCACCTCCTGAATCCC
The DNA here is from genome assembly GCF_020745735.1 of Hemiscyllium ocellatum. Lineage (NCBI taxonomy): Eukaryota > Metazoa > Chordata > Chondrichthyes > Orectolobiformes > Hemiscylliidae > Hemiscyllium > Hemiscyllium ocellatum. Next base: position 31,767,423 of record NC_083413.1, read on the forward strand.
AAAACCTGTCCACTAGCTTCAAGGCAAAAGTCAAATGTGTAACAAAATACTCTCCCATTGCCTGTATGCAAAACAGCTCCAATTATATTAGATTCTTAATTGCAGATTTTTAAAAATTGAATTCAAATTCCAGCACATGCAGTGATGGGATTCGAACCTAGTCCCCAGGACATTACTTGGGTCTCTGGATTAATATTCCAATGATGTTACTCTGCCAAGCCCTCTTCAGATGATTCTTGAATCCAGGTCTGCATATAAAGCTCCCATTGTCTTGGTACAGATTTTTTAATAGCTTGATGTGTTGATTGTATATTCATCGATGTCTCAGAAAAATGTGCAATGATTTCTTGTTTACTTTTGCTCAACATTAGATAATACATTGGCAATTTAAGTAGCATTGCTACAAGGCTTGCTCAGGACTCCCTCATCTTAACACCCACTATAAATTGATAGCAATATTTTTAGTGATGTCTTTCTATTAAATATAAAAACGCTTACTAGAAAATAAGAACTAACAGCAAGAGTAGGTAATTCAGTCCCTCGATCCTGTTCACCATTTAATACAGTCATGGTTGAGCTCATCTTGGCCTCAACTCCACTTTCCTGCCCACTCTCTATATCCCTTCAATCTATCACTAATTAAAACTCTGCCTACCTCCTGTTTAAATTTAATAAATGTCCTGGCGTTCACCCCATTCTTAGATCATGAATTCCACCCTTTGAGAGAAGTAATTTCTCCTCATTTCTATTTTGGATCTTCCACCCCCTCATGTAAAACAATGACCCCTCATTCGAGATTGTCCTGCAAAGGCAAACACCCACTCTCTGTCTACTTTGTCAATCCATTTTATCATCTTGTATACCTCAATTAGATAGAGGTAGACAGTCATAGATATGTACAGCATGGAAACAGACTCTTCAGTCCAACTCATCGATGCCAGCCAGATATCTTAAATTAATCTAGCTCCATTTAACAAGATTTGGCCCATATTCCTCTAAACCCTTTCTATTCATTTACCCATCCAAATGCCTTTTAAATGCTGTAATTGTGCCAGCCTCCACCACTTCCTCCAGCAGCTCATTCCATACATCCACCACTCTCTGTGTGAAAAAACTGCCCCTTTAAGAGCCTTTTAAATCTTTCTCCTCTAACCCTAAACCTTTGCTCTGTAGTTCTGGACTTTCCTACTCCAGGGAAAAGATCTTGGCTGTATACTATACCATGCCCCTCATGATTTTGTAAACCTCTATAAAGTCACTCTTCAGATTCTGACACTTCAAGGAAAACAGCCCCAGCCTATTCTGGAGCTCAAATCCTCCAACCCTGGCAACAACAAACTTGTAATTTTTTCTTTAACCTTTTCAAGCTTCACAACATTGTTCCTATAGCAGGGAGATCAGAATTGCACGCAATGTTCCAAAGTGGCCAAACCAATGTCCTGTACATGACTTCCCAACTCCTATACTCAATGCACTGGCCGATAAAGGCAAGTATGCCAAACATCTTCTTCAGTATACTGTCTACCTTGGACTCCTTTTTCAAAGTCTGTTTGTTCAGCAACACTCTCTAGAACCTTATCATTAAATGTATATGTCCTGCCCTGATTTGCCTTTCCAAAATACAGCACCTCACATTTATCTAAATTAAAATCCATCTGCCACTCCTTGGCTCATTGGCCCATCTGATCAAGGTCCCATTATATGCTGAGGTAACTTGTTCACTGTCCACTAAACCTCCAATTTTAGTATCATCAGCAAACTTACTAACAATCCTTCCTCTTATCCTTTAAAACTCTCATGAGTATAGGGCTAAGCTACTCAATCTCTTGTCATAAGATAAGCCTTTCATCCCTGGCATTAACTGAGTGAATCTTCCTTGAAATGTCTCCTACCTCCTTCCTCAAACAAGGGAACCAAATCTGTATGCAATACTTTAGATGCAGACTCACAATGCATTGTACAGTATGTTGTAGCAACACTTCTCAACTTTTATGCTTCATTCCTTCAGCAATAGAGGCCAAAAATCCATTTTTCCTTCCTTATTAGCCTCTGTACCCATCGATATTCCTTTGTGACTTGTATACGATGATACCAGATTGAGCTGCACCTAAGAATTTTGAAATTTCTCTTCATTTAGATTATAAGTTGCTATTTTATCCTTCTGACCAAGTGGATAACCTTACACTTATCGATGTCAAATTCCATCTGCTAAATATTAGCTCATTCATGTAATCTAACCATATCCTTTTCTTATTCATTTGTGGGATGTAGGCATCACAGGCTGAACAGTACTTATTGCCTGTCCTTAATTGCCCTTGATGAGGTGGTAGTGAGCAACCTTCTTAAACTGCTGCAGTCCAAGAAATTCATAAAGTTCTTACTTCTTCATTGTAACTTACTTTCATACCTATTTTAGTATCATCTGCAAATTTGGCTATAGTACATTCTATCCCTGCATTGAAATCATTAATCTAGATTGTAAATGATTGAAGTATGAGGACCAAGCCCCAGTGGCACCCCATTAGTTACAGTTTGCCAATCAGAAAAAAAACAATTATCCTGACTCTGCTTTCTATTGGTCAGCTTATCCTATCCAGCTAATGTAATAAGCCTAACCTTGCATCATCTTAATTTGTCTATTAACCTTTTGTGGGGTATCTTAATAAACACCTTCTGGAAGCTCGACATACTACTTCTACAAGATGTCCATCATCCACTTTGCTTGTTACATTCTTGAAAAAGTCACGCAAATTAGTCAAACGTAATTTAGCCTTCACAAAATCATGCTGACTCTGATGGAGCAGCACAATCAAACCCATTCCACTACTATGTCATTGTACATTTTCAATGGCTGATCAACTTAGTCTGCATATCCCTGGACACTATGGGCAATTTAGCACATCTTTGGACTGTGGGAGGAAATCCATGCAGACACAGGGAGAATATGCAAACTCCACACAGTCCTCACCCGGGAGTGGAATCAAACTCAGGTCCCTGCTACTGTGAGGTAGCAGTGCTAACCACTGAGCCATCATGTCATCCTGGCTACCATGGACCATGACAATATTCCAGCAATAGGAATGAAGATTTGTGCTCCAGAATTTGCGATTTCCCTGGTCAAGCTGTTCCAGTACAGTTAAAATACTGATATCTATCCGACAATGTGGAAAATTGCTCTGATATGTTCTAAACATGTAAAGTAGGACAAATCCAACATGGCCAATTACTGCCCCATCAGTCTATGACAATCTATCAGCCATGTTCGTTATACTACCAATGTTCTGTTAACATCCTCTATAAACTGACATCAATAACATTCAAAAACCTCCTATTAATTGCAAAATTCCTTTTCCCTTACTGTGGTAAAGAACCTTGGTGAAAATGACGATGATTTTGATTATTTTGCCCTCACTAACAGTTTTTCTCCCAAGTGATATGTCATCAGCATTGACACACGACATTTGAAAAAGTAGAAAACAGAATTACGAGCAGATCTTGAGAAGTGGTCTTCAGTAGCCAACTCTGCACCTCTACCTTACATCCTCACTTCAACAAAAAAGAAAAAAAATAACCTCTTAAAATGTCAGCACCATCACAAATTCATCATTTTCTCAGAACTCTGTAGTTTAACATCTTCTGTAAATTAACAACAAAATCTTTCTATTTAATGTAAACTATGGTTCTTCAAGCTTGACATAGAATTTTGATGCCATTGTTGTGATTGGCCATGACCAATGCATATGTCCATTTGTTTTCCAGTGCCATGTGATTATAATATTGATATGACCTTTGATGTTCTACATCTGCCTCTCTTACCTACAAGGAGAAAGTGAGGACTGCAGATGTTGGAGATCAGAGCTGAAAATGTGATGCTGGAAAAGCGCAGCAGGTCAGGCAGCATCCAAAGACCAGGAGAATTGACGTTTCGGGCATAAGCCTGCTATTCCTGAAGAAGGGCTCATGCCCGAAATGTCGATTCTCCTGGTCTTTGGATGCTGCCTGACCTGCTGCGCTTTTCCAGCAACACATTCTCTTACCTACAATGCTACAACTACCATTCAGACTGAACAACGGGATTGGTTAATGGCAAGTCAAGAGGTGACAAATAGACCGCTTTTTTCCGTATTGGTAATCATTTAAACCCATCACCAACTAACAATTTATATCATCCTTTCCAACTTGCATTCTGTTTTCAAAATAACTCAAATGTTCAAGGCCAGGGATTAGTTTTGAGAGAATTGGGTTCTTCATTCATAGGGAGCAATAAAGTTTTACCTTCCTGCTATCCATATTTATAGAGCATTGGCAGCTGTTGAATACAATGTTATTGCAATACATCAATGGCTGAATATTTGCGCGATTAAAGATTTACTTGCATCACAAAGGAAAATGATATGCATGTTGGTGCCAAATCCAGGGAGGTAATGATATAAGAATGGAATTGTCCATTGTGAATTTTTTTTTGACAGCACGTGTGTTGATTGCACATTCATCAATATCTGCAGAAAACTTACAATGCTTTCTCACTTACATCTCTTGATACGAGACAATACTTCAGAATCAATATCGCATGTTGACAGCATGTCATATTGAGTCTATTACGTTAATGACATCTGTAAGTTGTCAACAATACCTTTCATGAAATCCATCAGTTAAATATAAAATATGGTTTTGTGAAGTCTTTTTACCTATCTTGGAGCCAGTGGTCATGATTTTCACTATAGTGTCCTCACCAAAATACAGTATTCCTAGCTCAAGTCAGTAAATTTCAACATTGGTGAATTCAATGCTGAAAACTGAAAGACCTGCCTTTGAACAGAAGTTGACAAGACTTCACAATGAAGAACCATACATTTCTTTGTCACACTTGGTAACATTTTCTGCAACAAATTTCGCCAAACATCCCAAAGATACAGAAATTTCCAGTGAGAGGCTGATTATTTATTGCTCATATACACAAAATTCACTTGTTGCAATCATTTCAAAATTCATGTCATTGAGATTTATTGGGCAGAGGTAAATCTGAAGTCATTAATAGCACTGTGTCTCTGTGCATACCATCACAAAGTGAAGGCTTTGTCAAAATTGTCATGGGAGCAGAATATTACACTGTGAAGGTGATCATTTAGCTATTCAGGACAACTGGAGACTTTCAGTGAAACCATTTCAAATTTCAGGATACTGACATTTGTTAGTGTAGTGATTGGACATCAACCAGGTGGACCTCATGGAATATGAGTTCCCTGATTGGGGCTGTTATCCTGTCATGGACTATGTCAGATAGACAGATTGAGACAGCAAAATAATTAATTGGTCAGAATCTCTGTATTAAAATTGACCTACCATCACAAACAGAAGGATTTGTCAGGTTGATGCTGAAGCCAGGGAGGCAACTACATTTGAAGCTTCCAACAGAATTGATGCAGCTTTGTTGACAGTTGGCAACGTTGATTGCACATTCATCAATATCTGTAAAGTAATATCGAATAATCCCATTCTTAGTTTGAGCCATGTGACACCATTAAATGTAAACCTCAGTACATGCTCCTACATACCCTTCTGCAATCCATAACTTTAAATTCCTCTGTGATTCAACAGCTGGATATGTCCTGCTGTTTTTCTCACAAGTATACAGTATGGTCTTATAGTGCCATGGTGTTTGTATCAGGGACACTATCATTGTGTTTCTACATTTCCCTCTCTTATCGACAATGCACCAACTGAAATTTGATGAAGCAACAAGATTGGTTGATGGCAAGTTGACAGGTGCAATATACATGCATCCTTTCAAAGATAAGAACATGAGACCATAAGACATAGGAGTGGAAGTAATGCCATTCTGCCCATTGGATCCAATCCACCATTTAATCATGGCAGATGGGCATTTCAACTCCACTTACCCGCATTCTCCCCATAGCCCTTAGTTCCTTGCGTGATCTAGAATTGAATACATTTAATATCCCATCCTTCACTGCGCTCCATGGCAATGAATTCCACAGCCCACCACTCTCTGGCTGAATAAATGTCTCCTCTTTTCCAATCTAAATTGACCCCCTCTAATTCCAAGGTTGTACCCACAGGTCCTAGTCTCCCCACCCAAAGAAAACAACTTCCCAGCGTCCACTCTTTCTAAGCCATGCATTATCTTGTAAGTTTCTATTAACTCTCCCCACAATCTTCTAAACCCAAATGAATACAATCCCAGGATCCTCAGCTGTTCATCGTAGGTTCAGTCTACCATTCCTGGGATCATCCGCTGGACATGCTCCAGTGCCAGTATGTCCTTCCTGAGGTATGGAGCCCAAACTTGAACACAGTATTCCAAATGGGGCCGAACTAAAGCTTTATAAAGTCTCAGAAGCACATCTCTGCTTTTATATTCCAACCTTCTTGAGATAAATGACAATATTACATTTGCTTTCGTAATCATGGACTCAACCTGCGAGTTAACCTTTCGTGAATCCTGGACTAGCACTTTCAGATCCCTTTGTACTTTGGCTTTATGAATTTTCTCACCGTTTAGAAAATAGTTCATGCCTGTATTCTTTGTTCCAAAGTGCAAGACCTCGCATTTGCTCACGTTGAATTTCATCAGCCATTTTCCTGGACCACTCTCCTAAACTGTCTAAGTCTTTTTGCAGCCTCCCCACCTCCTCAGCACTACCTGCCTGTTCACCTAACTTCGTATCATCGGCAAACTTCACCAGAATGTCCTCGAACCTTCATGCAGATCATTAATATATAAAGTGAACAGCTGCGGCCCCAACTCTGAACCCTGCAGGCCACCACTTGTCACTGGCTGCCATTGCAGTGCCAATCATTTAAACCATCATGAGTGCTGATTTATTTACTCATTTATATATCATTTCCTGCTTTGAAAAAGGGAAGTAATTTTCATGTTAAGCTGGATAAAGCGCCCGTTTGTTTTGGTGCAGATTCTATGACAGCTTCATGTGTGTTGCACATTCAATGATGTCTGCAGAAAAAAAATGAGCATTGCTTCCTCGCTGACTTTGCTTGACCTTAGATGGATCATGACAACCTATCACACATATTGACTACACTTTCTGTCAATATACTCTGTAAATTGACGACAATAGCTTGCGAAAAACATTCTCTAAATTTAGTACTTGTTTTCCTTTAGTGTGATAAAGAATATTTTTGAACATGGACACGAGAAAGACATGAAGATTTGGGAACTTGGGGAAGTTAATGGTCATATCTTGGGGACAGTCCACATCACAATAGAAGAGGTGTTGGATGTATTAGAATGGATGAAGTTGGATAAATTTCCTACCAGATCAGACCAGATATGTACAAGAACACTGCAACAGTCTAGAGAAGATATTGCTGAGGCCTGGCTGATATTTTGGCATCATCGTTAGCAACAGTTGAGGTCTGGGAAGACTGCAGGGTAGCAAATGTTATACGCTTATTCAAGAAGGGTTGCATAATAAAAAACATGGAAACCAAATACCATAAGTCTAACTTCTGTTGTAAGTATGTTACTTGAGATGATACTGAGAGTTAAGGTATACGTGCATATGTAAAGTCAGGGTTTCATTAGCAACAGTCAGCATGGATTAATATGTGGGAGATCATGCCTCACAAATTATTGGAGTTCTTTGATGAGGTGACCAGGAATGTTGACAAGGGAAGGGTAGACATAGTCTATATGGATTTCAGTAAAGCCTTTGATAAGGTTCCACATGGAAGGTTTGATAGCATGGAATCCAGATGGAGCTGGAAAATTGGATACACAATTGGCTTGATGGTAGGAAGCAGAGTGCAAAAGTGGAAAGATGCTTGTCAAACCAGAGGCCTTTGCAGAGTGGAGTGCCTCAGGGATCGGTGATGGGCCCATTGCTGTTTGTTATCGATATTAATGATTTGGATGAGAACAGACAAGGCATGCTTAGTAAGTTTGCAGATAACATTAAAACAGGAGGTATCATGCACAGTGAGGAATGTTGTCAGAAATGACAGCTGGACCTTGATCAGCTGGGGATGTGGGCCTAGAAATGGCAAATGGAATTTAATGTAGATAAGAGTGAGGTCGTGCATTTTAGAAAGTCAAATCAAGGTAGGTGTTTCATGCTGAATGGTAGAGCCTTACGGGGTGTAGTGAAACAGAGAGCTCTTGGAGTTCAGGTGCATTCTCTGAAAGTGGAGTCACAGGTAGCTAGGGCAGTGAAGAAAGCTTGTGGCACATTGGCCTTCATCAGTCAGGGCATTGAGCATAGAAGTTGAGAAGTTATATTGCAGTTGTACAGGACGTTGTTGAGGCCAGATGTGGAATATTATGTTCAATTTTGTCACCTTGCTATTGGAAAGATATTATTAAAGTGGTAAGAATGCAGAAGAATTTTGCAAGAATGTTACCAGGATTCAACAGTCTGAGTTATAGGGAGAGGTTGGACAAAATATGACATTTTTCTTCGGCGTACAGAAGAATGGGGGGGGGTGGATTTTATGGAAGTATATAAGAACAAGAGAGGCATGGATCGGATAAATGCATTCAGCCATGTTCCCAGAGTTGGAGAATCACTGATTAGAGAGCACTGGGTTAAGGTGAGAAGGGAAGAATAAAAGGGAATCTGGTGGGCAATGTTTGCACACAGAGGGCGTAATGCACATGGAATCAGTTGTTAGCGGAAGTGGTTGAGGTGGGTACATTAACAACATTTAAAAGGCATTTGGACAAATACATGGATAGTAAACATGGCCAAGTTCAGGGAAGTGGGGTTAGAATTGATGAACATTTTGGTCAGCATGGACCAGTTTGGGATAAATAGCCTCTCCTCATGCTGTAGGATCTATGGCTCTATGAATTTAATCAGTGCGTTCTCACTAACACACTACATCCTCCCCCAGGTGAAGTGATAAAGAACGAAACTGACCTTTGCTAAGAAAATGAGAAGTCCTCAAAATGTATAACATTGCATTGTTTTACCACAACTGGTGCCACAATACTGCCATGAAATTGTCTACAAACCACTAATATATTGATTTTTTTATTCATACGAATCAATGGAGACCATTTCAAATTGAATGACATTGAAATATGTTCTGTAATTATTAGTCGCATAATATTTTGATGTATAAAACTATCCTACCTTCACAACGTGAAGTGTTTGTTGCGTTGATGCTGTACCCAGGAAAGCAACTGCATGTGAAGCTTCCAATTGTATTATTGCAGACTTGTTCACAATTCGATGTGTCGGTTGCACATTCATCTATATCTACAGAAAAAAGTGCAACATTTCACTAGTCATTTCGATCAACATTGGACCATCATTGAAAATGTATATCGCATGATTTCATCACTTTCTTAGGACGTTGTCCTGTAAACATCTTTTGCAAATTGACAACAATATCTTGTGAGGGTTTTCCATAAAACATAAACAATCGTCCTTCAAGCTTGACTCAGAATTTTGGTGCCGTTAGACTTGATTAGCCATGAGCACCTGCAAACCTCCATTTCGTTTCCTCACAAATCCATCACATACCCATATGTTATCGTGCCATTATATGAGTGGCATTATCCTTGATTTTCTAAATTTTCCTCAAAATGTCTCCATTTTGACAAAGCAGTGAGGAGAGAAGGTGGAGTGAAGCGAGGGCTGCTGGGAAGGGTAAGTTTTCCCCCTTAAAAAGGGACTTACCTCGGGAGCCAGGCGTCCATTTTGACAGAGAGGTGAGGAGAGAAGGTGGAATGAAACGAGGGCTGCCGGGAAGGTAAGGGCTTAATTTATATTTGGGCAGTGGCTAAACCCGAGATACTACACATGTATAATCTCCCTCCCGCCCCCTCCCTCCTCTAACCGGAAGAAAAGACTCTATAAGGTGAGGCTTTTATTTTTTTCTTTGACTTTCTTTTTCATATATTTAAGTGCATTGTTTGGTTTTAGTTCGTTCATATAAAGCTAAGCTTACAATAGCAGGGGACCTCAGACCCTGGCATATGCCTCTTGCTTGACATGGGAACTTAGGAACTTGTCTAACGTTCATGACTCTTACACTTGCAAAACGTGTGTACAGCTGTAGCTCTTGTTTGACCACATGATTGTTCTAGAGCTGCGGATGGACTCACTGTGGAGCATCCACGATGCTGAGGAGGTCGTGGATAGCACACTTAGTGAACTGCTCACACCGCAGGTTAGAATTGCTCAGGGAGACAGTGAATGGGTGACCAAAAGACATAAAAAGAGTAGGAAGGCAGTGCAGGTGTCCTGTGCGGTCATCTCCCTCCAAAACAGGTACACCATTTTGTTGGGGGAGATGGCTCACCAGGAGAGGGCAGCAGTTGTCAAGATCATGGCACCGTGGAGGGCACTGCTGTTCAAAAGGGCAGGAAAAAGACTCGTAGGGCCATAGTCATAGGGGATTCTATTGTGAGGGGAGTAGATAGGTGGTTCTGTGGCCGAAAAAGGGACTCCCCGGTGGTATGTTGCCTCCCAGGTGCTTGGGTCAAGGATGTCACCGATCGGCTGCAGAGCATTCTTAAATGGGAGGGTGAACAGCCAGTTGTCTTGATGCATATAGGCACCAACGATGTAAGTAGAAAATGAGATGAGGTCCCGAAAGAAGAATTCAGGGAGCTGGGAGAGAAATTAAGAGAAGGACCTCAAAGGTAGTGATCTCGGGATTACTACCAGTGCAACGTGCGAGCCAGCGTAGAAATGAAAAAAATAGGCAGGATGAACACATGGCTTGAGAGATGGTGGAAGAGGGAGGGGTTCAGATTTGTTGGACATTGGAACCGGTTCTGGGAAAGGTGAAACTATTACAAAATGGACAGTCTACATGTGAACCAGACCAGAACCAATGTCCTCGGGGGAGTTTTTGCTACTGCTGTTGGGGAGGTTTTAAACTAATGTGGCAGGGGACTGGGAACCAGAAGAGAAAACAAGTAGGCAGCGAGGTGGAGACTGGAGATTGTAAGAATCACAAAGATAGCATTAATAAAGGGAAGAATAGGCAGAGAGCGAATAAGCGCAAAAGAACTGGTGGCCTGAAATGCATCTACTTTATACAAGGAGTACAGTGTGTAAGGCAGATGAATTTAGGGCTTGGATTGGTGCCTGGGAGTATGACGTTATTGCGATCACAGAGACTTGGTTGAAGGAAGGGCATGATGAATTGCAATTAAATGTTCCAGGAAATAGAAACTTCAGACAGGACAGGGAGAGAAGTAAAAGGGGGTGTGGAGTTGCTGGTCAAGCACGATATCACGGCTGTGTTAAAGGAGGACACTATGGAGGGCTTGGGTAGTGAGGCATTATGGGTGGAGCTGAGGAATAAGAAGAGTGCAGTTACATTGTTGGGGCTGTATTACAGGTCTCCCAACAGTGAGCCTGAGGTAGAAGAACAAATAGGTAAACAGATTATGGAAAGATGTAAAGGCAATAGAGTAGTGGTGATGGGAGACTTTAATTTTCCCAACATTGACTGGGATACACTTAGAGTCAGAGGTCTGGATGGGGTAGAATTTGTAAAAAGCGTCCAGAAGAGTTTTCTAGAGCAGTACGTCAATAGTCTGATGAGGGAAGGGGCCAGTGTGGACCTGGTACTGGGGAACGAGCCAGGACAGGTGGTAGAAGGTGCGGTGGGGATTTATTTGGGAACAGTGATCACAATTCTGTAAGATTTAGAATACTAGGATAAAGATGAGAGTGGTCCTCGGGGAAGAGTACTAAACTGGGCCAAGGCCAATTATATAAAAATTAGGCAGGAGCTGGGAAATGTGGATTGGACACAGCTATTTGAAGGGAAGTCCACATTTGAGATGTAGGAGGCTTTCAAAGATAGGTTAAAGATAGTGCAGGATAGGCATGTCCTGTTAAAGACAAAGGATAGGAAGGGCAAGATTTGTGAACTGTGGATGACAGGAGAAATTGTACAACTAGCCAAGAGGAAAAGGGAAGCGTACATAAGGTCTAGGCAGCTAAGAACAGAATGGGACCTGGAAGAATATCGGAAGAGTAGGACAAGTCTTAAATGAGGAATCAAGCAGGCTAAAAGGGGTCATGAAATAGCTTTAGCAAGCAGAATTAAGGAGAATCCCAAAGCGTTTTATTCTTAAATAAGAAGCAAGCAGGTAACTAGAGAAAGGATTGGTCCACTAAAGGATAACGAAGGAAGGCTGTGTGTCGAACCTGAAAGAATGGGTGAGATTCTGAATGATTACTTTGCATCAGTGTTCACTGAGGAGAGGAACATGATGAATGTTGAGATTAGAGATAGAAGTTTGATTAGGCTGGAACATGTTGACTTAAGTAGGGAAGATGTGTTGGGTAGGAATATGTGTTGGGTAGGCTAGAGGTTATTAAGGTGGACACATCCCCAGGACAAGAAGGGATCTATTCCAAGTTGCTGAGGGAGGGTAGAGAGAAATAGCTGGGGCACTGACGGATATCTTTGTGGCATCCTTAAATACAGGTGAGGTGCCAGAGGACTGGAGGGTTGCTCATGTTGTCCCCCTGTACAAGAAGGGTAGGAGGGATATTCCGGATAACTACAGGCCAGTGAGTCTGATGTCAGTGGTGGGAAAGTTGTTGGAGAAGGTGCTCAGGGATAGGGTCTATTTATATTTAGAAAAGAATGGGCTTATCAGGGATAGACAACATGCTTTTGTCTGGAGGAGATAGTGCCTTACCAACTTAATAGAGTTTTTCGAGGAAGTGATCAAGTTGATTGATGAAGGAAGGGCTGTTGATGTCATATACATGGATTTTAGTAAGGCATTTGATAATATTTCCCATTGTAGACTAATGGAGAAAGTGAAGCCACATGGTGTGCAGGGTGTTCTAGCTAGGTGGATAAAGAACTGGTTGAGCAACAGGAGACAGAGAGTTGTAGTTGAAGGGAGTTTCTTGAAATGGAGAAAGGTGACCAGTGGTGTTCCACAGGGGTCAGTGTTGGGGCCACTGTTGTTTGTAATATACATAAATGATCTGGAAGAGGGCACTGTTGGTATGATCAACAAGTTTGCAGATGACACGAAGATTGGTGGAGTAACAGAAAGCATAAGGGACTGTCAGGGAATACAGGAGGATATAGATAGACTGGAGAGTTGAGCGGAAAAGTGGCAGATGGTTTTCAATTCAAAAAAATGTGAGGTGATGCATTTAGGTAAGAGTAATTCTGGAGTGAATTATACAATGAACAGAAGAGCCTTGGGAAAAGTTGATGGGCAGAGAGATCTGGGAGTGCAGGTCCATTGTACCCTGAAGGTTGCTGTACAGTGGATAGAGTGGTCAAGAAGACATGTGGTATGCTTGCCTTCATCGGACGGGGTATTGAGTATAAGAGCTGACGAGACATGTTAAAATTGTACAGGACATTGGTTCAGCTGCATTTGGAATACTGTGTATAATTCTGGTCGCCACATTATCAAAAGGATGTGGATGCTTTGTAGAGGGTGCAGAGAAGATTTACGAGGATGTTGCCTGGTCTGGAGGGTGCTAACAATGAAGAGAGGTTGAGTAGGTTAGGTTTATTTTCATTAGAAAAAAGGAGATTGAGGGGGGACCTGACTGAGATTTACAAAATCATGAAGGGTATAGACAGGGTGGATAGAGACAAGCTTTTTCCCCAGGGTGAAGGATTTAATTATGAGAGGTCATGCCTTCAAGGTGAGAGATGGAAAGTTTAAGAGGGATACACATGGCAAGTACTTCACACAGAGGGTGGTGGGTGCCTGGAGCACGTTGCCAGCAGAGGTGGTAGAGGCAGGCATGGTAGATTCATTTAAGATGCGTCTGGACAAATGCATGAAAAGGTGGGGAGCAGAGGGATACCGATGCTTAGGAATTGACTGACAGATTAGACAATACATTTGGATCGGTTCAGGCTTGGAGGGCCGAAGGGCCTGGTCCTGGGCTGTAAATTTTTTTTGTTCTTTGTTCTCACTTTACCTACAATGCTTCAGCTACAATTTGTCAACAAAAGATTAGTTGTTGACAAATTGACATCCACAAAATGCATAACTTTTGGTCCAAGTCGATAATCTTTGAAATCATCATCTATTAAAGGTTTATTTCAACCTCATATTCTGTTTTCAAAATTACTCAGGTTATTATTGAGAATTTGTTACTTCTTTCATGCAGAGCAATAAGGTCTTGCCTTCTTCCCATCTTTATTTACAGAGCATTGTCAACTCTTGATTAGAACATTACTGAAATACCATCAGAGCATGCGCAGATCAACTGGCAGAGGTCTTCTCGGACATAGTCAACCTCTCCTTGCAGTACGCCACTGTCTCTGCATGTTTGAAGATGGCCAACATCATCCCTGTGCTGAAGTAGGCTCATGCAGCATGTCTCAATGACAACTACTCAGTGGCCGTAACTTCGGTGGTCATGAAGTGCTTTGAAAGGTTGGTCATGGCAATAATCAATTCCAGCCTCCCACTACACTTGACCCACTCCAATTTGCCTTTCGGTCTAACAGCTCTATATCAGATACCATTGAACTTGCCCTTCACTCCTCCCCAGAATGTCTTGACACCAAGAACAGCTGCACAAGAATCCTACTCATAGACTACTGTTCAGCCTTCAACACTATTATCCCCTCAAGTCTGATTATTAAACTTAGTGATCTCGGACTAATCCCAGTAGAAGAGGTATTGGATGTATTAGATGGATGAAGGTGCTTAAATCTCCTGGTCCTGACCAGATAAGATCAAGAACACTGCAAGAGGCTAGAGAAGAAATTGTGGGGGGACCCTGGCAAATATTTTGGTATCATCGTTAGCCATGGTTGAGGTCCTGGAAGACTGCAGGGTAGCAAATGTTATGCCCTGATTCAAGGGTGGGCTGCAAAGAAAAACCTGGGAACTATATAACAGTAAGTCTAACCTCTGTCGTATGTACGTTACTTGAAATGATACTGAGAGATAAGGTACACATGCATTTCTAAAGTCAGGGTTTCATTAGTAACAGTCAGCATGGATTAGTATGTAGGCGATCATACCTCATAAAATGTTAGAGTTCTTTGATGAAGTGACCAGGATGGTTGGAGAGGGCAGCATGGTAGACAAAGTCTATATGAATTTCAGTAAAGCCTTTGTTAAAGTTCCACATGGTAGGCTGTCTGGAAGGTTTCATAGCGTGGAATCCAGCTGGAGCTGGCAAATTGGATACACAGTTGGCTTGATGGTAGGAAGCAGAGTGTAAAAGTGGAAGGATGTTTGTCAAACCAGAGGCCTTTGCAGAGTGGAGTGCCTCAGGGATCAGTGCTGGGCCCATTGCTGTTTGTTATCGATATTAATGATTTGGATGAGAACAGACAAGGCACGATTAGGAACTTTGTAGATAACATTAAAACAGGAGGTGTCGTGGACTGTGAGGAATGTAGTCAGAAATAGCCGCTGGACCTTGATCAGCTGGGGATGTGGGCCTAGAAATGGCAAATGGAGTTTAATATAGATAAGAGTGAGGTCGTGCATTTTAGAAAGTCAAATCAAGGTAGGTGTTTCATGCTGAATGGTAGAGCCTTACGGGGTGTAGTGAAACAGAGAGATCTTGGAGTTCAGGTGCATTCTCTGATAGTGGAGTCACAGGTAGCTGGGCAGTGAAGAAAGCTTGTGGCACATTGGCCTTCATCAGTCAGGGCATTGAGCATAGAAGTTGAGAAGTTATATTGCAGTTGCACAGGATGTTGTTGAGGCCAAACTTAGAGTATTATACTCAGTTTTGGTCACCTTGTTATAGGAAAGATATTATTAAAGTGGTAAGAGTGCAGAAGTATTTTGCAAGAATGTTACCAGGACTCAATAGTCTGAGTTATAGGGAGAAGTTGGACAAGATATAATATTTTTCTTCAGCGTACAGAAGAATGAGGGGGCGATTTTATAGAAGTGTATCAGAACAAGAGAGATGTGGATAGGATAAATGCATTCAGCCATGTTCCCAGGGTTGGGGAATCACTGACTAGAGAGCACCGGGTTAAGGTTAGAAGGGAAAGAATAAAAGGGAGTCTGGTGGATAACTTGTTTACACAGAGGTTGTTGTGCATATGGAATGAGCTGCCTGTGGAAGTGGTTCAGGCGGGTATATTAACAATATTTTAAAAGGCATTTGGACAAATACATGGATAGTATGGTTTAGAAGGACATGGGTTGAAAAATGTGGTGCTGGAAAAACACAGCAGGCCAGGCAGCATCCGAAGAGCAGGAGAATCGACGTTTCGGGCATAAGCCCTTCTTCAGGAATGAGGCTGGTGTGCCAAGCTGGCTGAGATAAAGGGTAGAGGGGAGGGAATTTAGGGGAGGGGCGTTGTGGATACAATAGGTGGAAGGAGGTGAGGGTGAGGGCGATAGGCCGGAGCGGGGGTGGGGTGGAAAGGTTGGGAAGAAGATTGCAGGTCAGGAGGGCGGTGCTGAATCCGGGGGTTGGGACTGAGATAAGGTGGGGGGAGGGGAAATGAGGAAGCTGGTGAAATCTACAATCATCCCGTGTGGTTGGAGGGTTCCTAGGCAGAAGATGAGGCGCTCTTCCTCCAGGCATCGGGTAGTCAGGGTTTGGCAATGGAGGAGGCCAAGGACCTGCATGTACTTGGCGGAGTGGGAGGGACAGTTAAAGTGTTCAGCCACAGGGCGGTTGGGTTGGTTGTTGCGGGTGTCCCAGAGGTGTTCCCTGAAACATTCCGCAAGTAGGCGGCCTGTCTCCCCTGTCTCACCACATCGGGTGCAACAGATGTGTGTGGAGGTGCAGGTGAATTTGCGATGGATGAGGAAGGATCCAATGGGGCCTTGGAAGGTGGTGAGGGGGAAGGTGTGGGTGCAAGCTTTGCATTTCTTGCGGTTGCAGGGAAAGCTGCCTGGAGTGGAGGTTGGGTTGGTGGGAGGCTTGGACCTGACGAGGGAGTGGTCTCTCTGGAATGCTGATATGGGTGGGGAGGAAAATATACCTCTGGTGGTGTAGTCTGTTTGGAGGTGGCGGAAATGGCGAAGGATGATACGATGTATCCGGAGGTTGGTGGGATGGAAGGTTCTGTCCTGGTGGCGATTGGAGGGGCGGGCTTCCAGGGCAGAGGAGCAGGAAGTGGAGGAGATGTGGTGGAGAGCACCGTCGACCAGGTCGGAGGGGAAATGGCGGTCTTTGAAGAAGGAGGCCATTTGGGTTGTTCGCTTGTGGAATTGGTCCTCCTGGCAGCAGATGCGCCGGAATTGGGAATATGAGATGGCGTTTTTACAGGGGGCAGGGTGGGAGGAGGTGTAATCTAGGTAGCTGTGGGAGTCGGTCGGTTTGTTTGAAGTGATCAGGAAGGTTGGCGAGGGCAGGGTGGTAGACATCGTCTATGTGAATTTCAGTAAAGCCTTTGATAAGGGTCCACATGGTAGGCTGTTCTGGAAGGTTTCATAGCATGGAATCCAGACGGAGCTGACAAATTGGATACACAATTGGCTTGATGGTAGGAAGCAGAGTGTAAAAGTGGAAGGATGCTTGTCAAACCAGAGGCCTTTGCAGAGTGGAGTGCCACAGGGGTCGGTGCTGGGCCCATTGCTGTTTGTTATCGATATTAATGATTTGGATGAGAACGTACAAGGTTGACATTAAATCAGGAGGTATCGTGGACTGTGAGGAATGTTGTCAGAAATTGCAGCTGGACCTTGATCAGCTGGAGATGTGGGCCTAGAAATGGCAAATGGAGTTTAATGTAGATAAGAGTGAGGTCGTGCATTTTAGAAAGTCAAATCAAGGTAGGTGTTTCATGCTGAATGGTAGAGCCTTACAGGGTGTAGTGAAACAGAGAGATGTTGGAGTTCAGGTGCATTCTCTGAAAGTGGAGTCACAGGTAGCTAGGGCAGTGAAGAAAGCTTGTGGCACATTGGCCTTCATCAGTCAGGGCATTGAGCATAGAAGTTGAGAAGTTATATTGCAGTTGTACAGGACGTTATTGAGGCCAGATGTGGAATATTATGTTCAATTTTGTCACCTTGCTATTGGAAAGATATTATTAAAGTGGTAAGAATGCAGAAGAACTTTGCAAGAATGTTACCAGGACTCAACAGTCTGAGTTATAGGGAGAGGTTGGACAAAATATGAAATTTTTCTTCAGCGTACAGAAGAATGAGGGGGGGTGGATTTTATAGAAGTATATAAGAACAAGAGAGATGTGGATAGGATAAATGCATTCAGCCATATTCCCAGAGTTGGGGAATCACTGACTAGAGAGCACTGGGTTAAGGTTAGAAAGGAAAGAATAAAAGGGAGTCTGATGGATAACTTGTTTACACAGAGGTTGTTGTGCATATGGAATGAGCTGCCAACAGAAGTGGTTCAGGTGGGTACATTAACAATATTTTTAAAGGCATTTGGACAAAGACATGGATAGTATGGTTGAGAAGGACATGGGGAAAAAGTGAGGTCTGCAGATGCTGGAGATCACAGTTGAAAATGTGTTGCTGGTTAAAGCACAGTAGGTTAGGCAGCATCCAAGGAATAGGAAATTCGACGTTTCGGGCATAAGCCCTTCCTGATGAAGGGCTTATGCCTGAAACGTCGAATTTCCTATTCCTTGGATGCTGCCTAACCTGCTGAGAAGGACATGGGCCAAGTTCAGGGAAATCGGGTTAGCATTGATGAATATTTTGGTCAGCGTGGAATAGTTTAGGCCAAAGGGCCTCTCCCCAAGCTGTAGGAGTTTGTGTCTCCGTGAATTTGGTCAACGTGTTCTCACTAGTCCACTAAATCTTCCCCCAGGTTCAGTTTTACTACAACTGGTACCACAAGGATGCCATGAAATTGTTCACAAAGCATAAATATGATATTGAATTTCTTTTTTATTAATAGGCACAAAATAATCGATGGAGAACATTTCAATTTGAAGAGCACTGAAATATGTTCCACAGAGTGTAATTCTGTAATTATTAGTTGCATAACAACTTGGTGTATAAAGTTATCCTACCTTCACAACGTGAAGTGTTTGTTGCGTTGATGCTGTATCCAGGAAAGCAACTGCATGTGAAGCTTCCAATTGTATTTTTGCAGACTTGTTCACAATTCGATGTGTTGGTTACGCATTCATCTATATCTACAGAAAAAGTGCAATGTTTAATTGTTCATTTTGTTCAACATTGGACCATCATTGAAAATGTACTTCACATAATTTCATCACTTTCTCAGGACGTTGTCCTGTAAACATCTTCTGTAAATTGACAACAATATCTTTTGTGATGACTTTCTATAAAATATAACCAATCATTCTTCAAGCTTGATTCAGAATTTTGGTGCCTTTAGACTTCATTAGCCATGAACATCTGCATATCTCCATTTTCTTTGCTCACAAATCTATCACAAAACCCATATGTTATTGTGCCATTGTATGAGTGGCATTATCTTTGATTTTCTGCATTTCCCTCTTTTGACTACAATGAAACAACTACATTTTGGGCTCAACAAAAGATTAGTTGGCACCAAATTGAGAGCCACAAAATGCATAGATTTTGCTCCATATCGTCACCTACTAATGGTTTATTTCAACCTTTAAACCTAATATTCTCTTTTCCAAATTTCTCAGATTATTATTGAGAATTTGTTACTTCTTCCATACAGAGCAATAAAGTCATTCTTCTTCCTATCTACATTTACAGAGCATTGTCAACTCTTGATTAGAACATTACTGCAATAACATCAAAGCATGCGCAGATCAAGTGGTAGAGATCTTCTTGGACACCTTCAACCTCTTCTTGCAGCACTCCACTGTCCTTACGTATTTAAAGATGGCCAACATCAACCCTATGCCAAAGAAGGCTCATGCAGCATGACTCAATGACTACCGCCCAGTGACCGCCACTTCGGTGGTCATGAAGTGCTTTGAAAGGCTGATCATGGCATTAATCAATTCCAGCCTCCCAATTACTTTTGACCCACACCAATTTGCCTATCGGACCAACAGATCCATATCAGATGCCATATCACTTGCCCTTCACTCCTCACCAGAATATCTTGACACTAAGAACATCTATGTAAGAATTCCACTCATTGGCTCAGATTTCAACAGTATTATCCCCTCAAGACTGATTATTAAACTTAGTGTTCTCGGACTAATCCCAGTAGAAGAGATGTTGGATGAATTAGAATGGAGAAAGGTGGATAAATCTCCTGGTCCTGACCATATATGTCCAAGAACACTGCAACAGGTGAGAGAACAATTTGGGGGGTGGGTCTGACTGATATTTTGGCATCATAGTTAGCCACGGTTGAGGTCCCAGAAGACAGCAGGGGAGCACGTTATATACTTATTCAAGATGGGCTGCTAAGAAAAACCTGGGAACTATATATCAGTAAGTTAATCTTTGTCATTTGTACATTACTTGAGATGATACAAAGAGATATGGTACACATGCATTTCTAAAGTCAGGGTTTCATTAGTAAAGGTCAGCATGGATTAGCATGTGGGAGATCATGCATCACAAATTGTGAGAGTTCTTTGATGAGGTGACCAGGAAGGTTGGCGAGGGCAGGGTGGTAGACATAGTCTATATGGATTTCAGTAAAGCCTTTGATAAGGTTCCACATGGTAGGCTCTTCTGAAAGGTTTGACAGCATGGAATCCAGATGGAGCTGGCAAATTGGATACACAATTGGCTTGATGTTAGAAAGCAGAGTGTAAAAGTGGAAGGCTGCTTATCAAACTAGAGGTCTTTGCAGAGTGGAACTGCCTCAGGGTTCAGTGCCGGACCCATTGCTATTTGTTATCGATATTAAAGATTTGGATGAGAATGTACAAGGCATTTTTCTTCAGTGTACAGAAGAATGAGGGGTGATTTTATAGAATTGGAGAAGAATAAGAGTAGGTGTGGATAGGATGAACGCACTCAGTCATTTTCTCAGAGTTGGGGAATCACTGACTAGAGAGCACCGGGTTAAGGTTAGAAGGGAAAGAATAAAGGGAACCTGATGGACAACTTGTTTACACAGAGGTTGTTGTGCATATGGAATGAGCTGCCAGCGGAAGAGGTTCAGGCGGGTATATTAACAATATTTAAAAGGCATTTGGACAAATACATGGATAGCATGGTTTAGAAGGACATGGGCCAAGTTCAGGGAAATAGTGGAAGCATTGGTGAAAATGTTGGTCAGCATGGACCAGTGTGGGCCAAAGGGCCTCTCCCCAAGCTGTAGGACTTTGTGGCCCCGTGAATTTGATCAGTGTGTTCTCATTAACTCACTAAATATTCCCCCAGATTCAGTTTTGCTACAATTGGTACCAGAAGACTGCCATGAAATTGTTCATGATTCACAAATATACAGAACGTTAAAGTGAGATTTTTTTTTAAATGCACAAAAGAATCGATGGAGACGATTTCAATTTGAAGAACACTGAAATATGTTCCACAGAGTGTAATTCTGAAATTTTTAATCGCACAACATCCTGGTGTATAAAACTATCCTACCATCACAACGTGAAGTGTTTGTTGCGTTGATGCTGTACCCAGGAAGGCAGCTGCATGTGAAGCTTCCAATTGTATTATTGCAGATTTGTTCACAATTCGATGTGTTGGTTGCGCATTCATCTATATCTACAGAAAAAAGTGCAACGTTTAATTGCTCATTTTGTTCAACATTGGACCATCATTGAAAATGTACTTCACATAATTTCATCACTTTCTCAGGACGTTGTCCTGTAAACATCTTCTGTAAATTGACAACAATATCTTTTGTGATGACTTTCTATAAAATATAACCAATCATTCTTCAAGCTTGATTCAGAATTTTGGTGCCTTTAGACTTCATTAGCCATGAACATCTGCATATCTCCATTTTCTTTGCTCACAAATCTATCACAAAACCCATATGTTATTGTGCCATTGTATGAGTGGCATTATCTTTGATTTTCTGCATTTCCCTCTTTTACCTACAATATTAAAACTACAATTTGGGTGCAACAAAAGATTAGTTGGCACCAAATTGAGAGCCACAAAATGCATAGATTTTGCTACAAATCATCACCGACTAATGGTTTATTTCAACCTTTAAGCCTAATATTCTCTTTTCCAAATTTCTCAGATTATTATTGAGAATTTGTTACTTCTTCCATACAGAGCAATAAAGTCTTGCCTTCCTCCTATCTACATTTACAGAGCATTGTCAACTCTTGATTAGAACATTACTGCAATAACATCAGAGCATGAGCAGATCAAGTGGTAGAGGTCTTCTCGGATATCTTCAACCTCTTCTTGCAGCACTCCACTGTCCCTACGTGTTTCAAGATGGCCAACATCATCCCTGTGCGAAGAAGGCGCATGCAGTATGTCTCAATGACTACCGCCCAGTGACCGCCACTTCGGTGGTCATGAAGTGCTTTGAAAGGCTGGTCATGGCATTAATCAAGTCCAGCCTCCCCACTACTTTTGACCGGCACCAATTTGCCTATCGGACTAACAGATCCATATCAGATGCTATATCACTTGCCCTTCACTCCTCCCCAGAATGTCTTGACACCAAGAACATCTGTGTAAGAATTTTACTCATTCACTACAGTTCAGCCTTCAACACTATTATTCTCTTAATACTGATTATTAAACTTAGTGATTTGATTAGATTAGATTACTTACAGTATGGAAACAGGCCCGTTGGCCCAACAAATCCACACCAACCCTTTGATGAGCAACCCACCAGACCCATTCTCCTACATTTACCCCTTCACCTAACACTATGGGCAATTTAGATTAGATTAGATTACTTACAGTGTGGAAACAGGCCCTTCGGCCCAACAAGTCCACACCGACCCGCCAAAGCGCAACCCACCCATACCCCTACATTTACCCCATACCTAACACTACGGGCAATTTAGCATGGCCAATTCACCTAACCTGCACATTTTTGGATTGTGGGAGGAAACCGGAGCACCCAGAGGAAACCCACGCCGAAACGGGAAGAATGTGCAAACTCCACACAGACAGTTGCCTGAGGTGGGAATTGAACCCATGTCTCTGGAGCTGTGAAGCAGCAGTGCTAACCAGATCTTGGACTAATCCCAGTAGAAGAGGTGTTGGATGAATTAAAATGGAGGAAGATGGATAAATCTCCTGGTCCTGACCAGGTATGATCAAGAACACTGCAAAGAACAAATTGAGGGGGGCCTGGCTGATATTTTGGCATCGTAGTTAGCCACGGTTGAGGTACCAGAAGACTGCAGGGGAGCACGTTATACACTTATTCAAGATGGGCTGCAAAGAAAAACCTGGGAACTATATATCAGTAAGTCTGATCCCTGTTGTATGTACATTACTTGAGATGATACTAAGAGATAAGGTACACATGCGTTTCTAAAGTCAGGGTTTGATTAGCAACCAACAGCATGGATTAATATGTGGGAGACCATGCTTTTCAAACTAGAGGCCTTTGCACAGTGGAGTACCACAGGGGTCGTGCTGGGCCCATTACCAGGATTCAACAGTCTGAGTTTCATGAAGAGGTTGGAAAAGATGCAGCATTTTTGTTCAGCATACCGAAGAATGGGGGTGATTTTATAGAATTGGAGAAGAATAAGAGTAGGCGTGGATAGGATGAACGCACTCAGTCATTTTCTCAGAGTTGGGGAATCACTGACTGGAGAGCACCGGGTTAAGGTTAAAAGGGAAAGAATAAAGGAAACCTGATGGACAACTTGTTTACACAGAGGTTGTTGTGCAGATGGAATGAGCTGCCAGCGGAAGAGGTTCAGGCGGGTATATTAACAATATTTAAAAGGCATTTGGACAAATACATGGATAGCATGGTTTAGAAGGACATGGGCCAAGTTCAGGGAAATAGTGGAAGCATTGATGAACATGTTGGTCAGCGTGGAATAGTTTAGGCCAAGGGGCCTCTCCCCAAGCTGTAGGACTTTGTGGCTCCATGAATTTGATCAGTGTGTTCTCATTAACTCACTAAATATTCCCCGGATTCAGTTTTACCACAATTGGAACCAGAAGACTGCCATGAAATTGTTCATGATTCACAAATATACAGAACGTTAAAGTGAGATTTTTTTTAATTCACAAGTACATAAGAATTGATGGAGACCATTTCAATTTGAAGAACACTGAAATATGTTCCCCAGAGTGTAATTCTGAAATTTTTAATTGCATAACATCTTGATGTATAAAACTACCCTACCTTCACAATGTGAAGTGTTTGTTGCGTCGATGCTGTAACCAGGAAGGCAGCTGCATGTGAAGCTTCCAATTGTATTATTGCAGACTTGTTCACAATTCGATGTGTTGGTTGCGCATTCATCTATATCTACAGAAAAAAGTCCAATTTTTGATTACTGACTTTGTTTGGCATTCGACAGTGCCTTAGAAATTTACATCACATGAGCTCATCAGTTTCTCAGGATTCAGTCATGTAAATATCTTCTGTAAACTGACAACAATACATTTAATGATCTGCCAAACTGAAGTATAATCCATGGCTATTCAGGCTTGAACCAGAATTTTAGAGAAAGTAGCCATGATTGGACATGTACACCTGCATATGCCTACTACCGTTGCTCACAAATATATCACATGGCCATGTGGTGAGATGCGACTGTATCAGTGGCATGACATTTCATTTTCTACACCGCCCCCCACACCTCATAATTACAAGGCTCTAACTACAATTTCTGCAAACCAATAACATTGGTTAATGGCGAGTTCATGGGCACAAAATGCATTGCTTTTTGTTCCAATTCGAAAATCTGTGAAACCATCACCCACGAATGAATTCTTTCAACATGCTACACAACTGACTGTGAATTTTGACAAACTCAACTGCACAGCGACAGGGTTTAAGGTTGAAACTCCGTCTTACTTTATTTAGATGAAAAGACTTATTTTCAAACAATCTTCATTGACAGAGCGTTGGTGTGCCCTGCATTGCTTGAAATTCCATAATCCTCAATGGATGAGTAAACATGAAATTAAATATTTTTAGCATCACAAATGGAAATCTGTGCTGCGGGTGTGGAATTCATTTTGACAACTAGGGGTATGAAGCACCTATTTGTGTTGTTGAACATTTCATCGCCGATGTATGTGATTTTTGAACATTCATTGATGTCCAAGGAAACCTTTCCGATGCTTCCTCCCTTTGCTCCCTTGCTCTGAGACCAGTCTTGCCAATCTACTACTCATGCTGACTGCACAGCCAGTGCAATCTCTTTTGTTAATATCCACTCTAAACTGGCAACAATAGATTTCAAAGGCATTCAATGAATTGTTAAACAAGTTTTCCGTGCTGTGAGAAAGAAACTTCTTGAACGTACACATAATCTTTGTTATTCTGTCCTCATGAAGGAACATTTCTCACCAAGTTAAGTAATACGTGATGAGCATTAACAGCATGCCATAAGAGAACAAATCAGACTTATGAGCATAAATGGAGTAGTCCTTAGAATGTATAAGAATACGTTGTTTCAACGCATTTGGTGCCATCATACTGCCATCAACCCGTCTTCAAAGCGCCGTAGTGTACAGCATTGGAACAAGACGCTGAATATGTTATAAGTCAATAACTCAGAGGTCGCAATCGAAACTGTTTGATGTACATTCCGCAAAGTGCTAATCTTAAATCATTCATAGATTGATATGTATGTAATATTTGGATAATAATGTCCTACCATCACAACGTGAAGTGTTTGATGCGTTGCTGTTGTACCCAGGAAGGCAACTGCATGTGAAGCTTCCGATGGTATTCGTGCAAACTTGTTCACAATTCGATGTGTTGGTTGCGCATTCATCTATATCTACAGAAAAAAAAATCAATTTTTGATTACTGACTTTGCTTGACATTAGACAGTGCCTTTGAAATATACATCACATGATCTCATCAGTTTCTCAGGATTCAGTCATGTAAATATCATCTGTAAACTGGCAACAACACTTTTTATGATCTGTCTAAATGAAGTATAATCCATGGTTCTTCAAGCTTGACTCAGAATTTTAGAGAAAGTAGCCATGATTGGACATGAACACCTGGGTATACCTACTACCGTTGCTCACAAATATATCACATGGCCATGTGGGGCCATGCAATTGTATCAGTGGCATGACATTACATTTTCTACACTCCCCCCTCATACCTGCAAGGCTCTAACTACAATTTCTGTTCAACAATAAAATTGGTTAATGCCTGGTTCATGGGCACAAGATGCATTGCTTTTGTTCCAATTCGATAATCTGTGAAACCATCACCCACTGATGAATTCTATCAACATGCTCCACAACTGACTCTGACTCATAATACTCAATGGTTGAGTAAATGTGTATATAAATATTTCCAGCATCACAAATGGAAGTCGGTGCTGCGGGTGTGGAATTCATTTTGACAACGAGGGGCACGAAGGACCCATTTGTATTGTTGAAGATTTCATTGAGACTTTATGTGGTTTTTGAATCATCATCGATGTCCAAGGAAACCTTTCCGATGCTTCCTCCCTTTGTTCCCTAGCTATGAGACCAGTCTTGCCAATCTACTACTCATGCTGACTGCACAACCAGTGCAATCTCTTTTGTTAATATCCACTCAAACTGGCAACAATAGATTTCAAAGACATTCTATGAATTGTGAAATTTGTTTTCCCTGTAGTGAGAAAGAAACTTCTTGAACATAAACATGAATTTGGTTATTCTGTCCTCATGAAGGAACATTCCTCACCAAGTTAAGTAATATGTGATGTGCATTAACAGCATGCCAATAATGACCAAAGCACAATTATGAGCATTAATGGAGAAGTCCTCAGAATGTATACGAATAAGTTGTTGCAACGCAATTGGTGCCATCATCCTGCCATCAACCTGCCAACAAAGCACAAAAGTGTACAGCATTGGAACAAGCCACTGGTTAGCTTGTAAGTCATTAGCTCACAGGTCATAATCGAAACTGCTTGATGTACATTCCCCAGACTGATAATTTTAACTCATTAATAGTATGATATATATGTAATATTTGGATAACAATGTCCTACCATCACAACGTGAAGTGTTTGTTGCGTCGATGCTGTACCCAGGAAGGCAGCTGCATGTGAAACTTCCAATTGTATTATTGCAGACTTGTTCACAATTCGATGTGTTGGTTGTGCATTCATCTATATCTGCAGAAAAAAAATCAATTTTTGATTACTGACTTTGCTTGACATTAGACAGTGCCTTAGAAAAATACATCACATGATCTCATCAGTTTCTCAGGACTATGTAATGTAAATATCATCTGTAAACTGAAAACAATACATTTTATGATCTGTCAAAATGAAGTATAATCCATGTTTCTTCAAGCTTGACCCAGAATTTTAGAGAAAGTAGCCATGATTGGACATGAACACCTGCGCATACCCACTACCGTTGCTCACAAATATATCACATGGCCATGTGGGGCCATGCAATTGTATCAGTGGCATGACATTTCATTTTATACACTCTCCCCTCATAATTACAAGGCTCTAATTACAACTTTTGCAAAACAATGACATTGGTTGATGGTGAGTTCATGGTCACAAAATGTTCAGCTTTTTGTTCCAGTTCGATAAACTGTGAAACCATCACCTACTGATTAATTGTTTCACTTTGTACACAGACGAATCCGAATTTTGACAAACTCAAACGCACAGCAACAGGGTTTAAGTTTGAACCTCCTCCTTATTTCATTCAGATGAAAAGACTTCTTTTCAACCAATCTTCATTGACAGAGCGTTGATATGTCCTGCATTGCTTGAAATTCCAAAATCTTCAGTTGACGAGTTAACGTGCAATTAAATATTTCTCACATCAAAAATGGAAATCTGTGCTGCGGGTGTGGAATTCATTTTGACAACTAGGGGTATAAAGTGATCATTTGCGTTGTTAAAGTTTTTGGCGCAAATGTATGTGATTTTTGAACATTCATCGATGTCTAAGGAAATCTTTCCGGTGCTTCCTCCCTTTGCTCCCTTGCAATGAGACCAGTCTTGCCAATCTACTACTCATGCTGACTGCACAGCCAGTGCAATCTCTTTTGTTAATATCCACTCTAAACTGACAACAATAGATTTCAAAGACATTCTATGAATTGTTAAACATGTTTTCCGTGCTGTTAGAAAAAACTACTTGAATATACACATAATCTTTGTTATTCTGTACTCAAGAAGGAACATTTCTCACCAAGTTAAGTAATATGTGATGAGCATTAACAGCATGCCACAAGAGAACAAATCAGACTTATGAGCATTAAGGGAGTAGTCCTTAGAATGTATCAGAAAACGTTGTTTCAACGCACTTGATGCCATCATACTGCCGTCAACCTGTCTACAAAGCATGAAGTGTACAGCATTGGAACAAGACGCTAAATATGTTGTAAGTCAATAGCTCACGGGTCGCTATCAAAACCGTTTGATGTACATTCCTCAAAGTGCTAATCTAAAATCATTAACAGTGTGATATGTAAGTAATATTTGGATAACAATGTCCTACCGTCACAACGTGAAGTGTTTGTTGCGTTGATGCTGTACCCAGGAAAGCAGCTGCATGTGAAGCTTCCAATGGTATTCGTGCAGACTTGTTCACAATTCGATGTGCTGGTTGCGCATTCATTTATATCTGCAAAAAAAAATTTTTGATAACTGACTTTGCTTGACATTAGTCAGTGCCTTTGAAATATACAATACATGATCTCATCAATTTCTCAGGACTCTGTAATGTAAATATGTTCTATAAACTGACAACAACACTTTTTATGATCTGTCTAAATGAAGTATAATCCATGGTTCTTCAAGCTTGACTCAGAATTTTAGAGAAAGTAGCCATGATTGGACATGAACACCTGGGTATACCTACTACCGTTGCTCACAAATATATCACATGGCCATGTGGGGCCATGCAATTGTATCAGTGGCATGACATTTCATTTTCTACACTCCCCCCTCATACCTGCAAGGCTCTAACTACAATTTCTGCTCAACAATAAAATTGGTTAATGCCTGGTTCGTGGGCACAAGATGCATTGCTTTTGTTTCAATTCGATAATCTGCGAAACCATCACCCACTGATGAACTCTATCAACATGCTCCACCAATGACGCAGACTCATAATCATCAGTGGATGAGTAAATGTGCAATTAAATATTTCTAGCATCACAAATGGAAGTCTGTGCTGTGGATGTGGAATTCATTTTGACAACGAGGGGCACGAAGGACCCATTTGTGTTGTTGAAGATTTCATTGGGACTTTATGTAGTTTTTGAACAATCATCGATGTCCAAGGAAACCTTTCTGATGCTTCCTCCCTTTGTTCCCTAGCTATGACACCAGTCTTGCCAATCTACTACTCATGCTGACTGCACAGCCAGTGCAATCTGTTTTGTTAATATCCACTCAAACTGGCAATAATAGATTTCAAAGACATTCTGTGAATTGTGAAATTTGTTTTCATCTGCTGTGAGAAAGAAATTTCTTGAACATAAACATGAATTTAGTTATTCTGTCCTCATGAAGGAACATTCCTCACCAAGTTAAGTAATATGTGATGAGCATTAACAGCATGCCAATCAAGACCAAAGCACAATTATGAGCATTAATGGAGAAGTCCTCAGAATGTATAAGAATAAGTTGTTGCAATGCACTCGGTGCCATCGTACTGCCATCAACCTGCCTACAAAGCACCAAAGTGTACAGCATTGGAACAAGCCAATGATTATCTTGTAAGTCATTAGCTCACAGGTCACAATCAAACATGCTTGATGCACATTCCCCATAGTGATAATCTTAAATCATTAATAGCATGATATGTATATAATATTTGGATAACAATCTCCTACCATCACAACGTGAAGTGTTTGTTGCGTCGATGCTGTACCCAGGAAGGCAGCTGCATGAGAAACTTCCAATTGTATTATTGCAGGCTTGTTCACAATTTGATGTGTTGGTTGCACATTCATCTATATCTGCAGGAAAAAAATCGATTTTTGATTACTGACTTTGCTTGACATTAGACAGTGCCTGAGAAAAATACATCACATGATCTCATCAATTTCTCAGGACTCTGTAATGTAAATATCATCTGTAAACTGAAAACAATACATTTTATGATCTGTCTAAATGAAGTATAATCCATGGTTCTTCAAGCTTGACCCAGAATTTTAGAGAAAGTATCCATGATTGGACATGAACACCTGGGTATACCTACTACCGTTGCTCACAAATATATCACATGGCCATGTGGGGCCATGCAATTGTATCAGTGGCATGACATTTCATTTTCTACACTCCCCCCTCATACCTGCAAGGCTCTAACTACAATTTCTGCTCAACAATAAAATTGGTTAATGCCTGGTTCATGGGCACAAGATGCATTGCTTTTGTTCCAATTCGATAATCTGTGAAACCATCACCCACTGATGAATTCTATCAACATGCTCCACCAATGACGCTGACTCATAATCATCAGTGGATGAGTAAATGTGCAATTAAATATTTCTAGCATCACAAATGGAAGTCGGTGCTGCGGGTGTGGAATTCATTTTGACAACGAGGGGCACGAAGGACCCATTTGTGTTGAAGATTTCATGGCGACTTTATGTGGTTTTTGAACAATCATCGATGTCCAAGGAAACCTTTCTGATGCTTCCTCCCTTTGTTCCCTAGCTATGACACCAGTCTTGCCAATCTACTACTCATGCTGACTGCACAGCCAGTGCAATCTGTTTTGTTAATATCCACTCAAACTGGCAATAATAGATTTCAAAGACATTCTATGAATTGTGAAATTTGTTTTCCTCTGTAGTGAGAAAGAAACTTCTTGAACATAAACATGAATTTGGTTATTCTGTCCTCATGAAGGAACATTCCTCACCAAGTTAAGTAATATGTGATGAGCATTAACAGCATGCCAATAATGACCAAAGCACATTTATGAGCATTAATGGAGAAAGCCTCAGAATGTATACGAATAAGTTGTTGCAACGCACTTGGTGCCATCATTTTGCCATCAACCTGCCTGCAAAGCACCAAAGTGTACAGGATTGGAACAAGCCAATGATTATCTTGTAAGTCATTAGCTCACAGGTCGCAATCGAACATGCTTGATGTACATTCCTCAGAGTGATAATCTTAAATCATTAATAGCATGATATGTATGTAATATTTGGATCACAATGTCCTACCATCACAACGTGCAATGTTTGTTGCATCGATGCGGTACCCAGGAAGGCAGCTGCATGTGAAGCTTCCAATGGTATTCGTGCAGACTTGTTCACAATTTGATGTGTTGGTTGCGCATTCATTTATATCTGCAGAAAAAAAAAATTTTTGATTACTGACTTTGCTTGACATTAGACAGTGCCTTTGAAATATACATCACATGATCTCATCAGTTTCTAAAGTCTCTGTAATGTAAATATCTTCTGTAAACTGACAACAACACTTTTTCTGATCTGTCTAAATGAAGTATAATCCATGGTTCTTCAAGCTTGACTCAGAATTTTAGAGATATTAGCCATGATTGGACATGAACACCTGCGTATACCTACTACCGTTGCTCACAAATATATCACATGGCCATGTGGGGACATGCAATTGTATCAGTGGCGTGACATTTCATTTTCTACACTCCCTCCTCATACCTGCAAGGCTCTAACTACAATTTCTGCTCAACAATAAAATTGGTTAATGCCTGGTTCGTGGGCACAAGATGCATTGCTTTTGTTCCAATTCGATAATCTGTGAAACCATCACCCACTGATGAATTCTATCAACATGCTCCACCAATGACGCAGACTCATAATCATCAGTGGATGAGTAAATGTGCAATTAAATATTTCTAGCATCACAAATGGAAGTCTGTGCTGCGGGTTTGGAATTCATTTTGACAACGAGGGGCACGAAGGACCCATTTGTGTTGTTGAAGATTTCATTGGGACTTTATGTGGTTTTTGAACAATCATCGATGTCCAAGGAAACCTTTCTGATGCTTCCTCCCTTTGCTCCCTTGCTATGAGACCAGTCTTGCCAATCTACTACTCATGCTGACTGCACAGCCAGTGCAATCTGTTTTGTTAATATCCACTCTACACTGACAACAATAGATTTCAAAGACATTCTGTGAATTATGAAATTTGTTTTCCTCTGTAGTGAGAAAGAAACTTCTTGAACATAAACATGAATTTGGTTATTCTGTCCTCATGAAGGAACATTCCTCACCAAGTTAAGTAATATGTGATGAGCATTAACAGCATGCCAATAAAGAACAAAGCACATTTATGAGCATTAATGGAGAAAGCCTCAGAATGTATACGAATAAGTTGTTGCAACGCCCTTGGTGCCATCATACTGCCATCAACCTGCCTGCAAAGCACCAAAGTGTACAGGATTGGAACAAGCCAATGATTATCTTGTAAGTCATTAGCTCACAGGTCGCAATCGAACATGCTTGATGTACATTCCCCAGAGTGATAATCTTAAATCATTAATAGCATGATATGTATGTAATATTTGGATAACAATGTCCTACCATCACAACGTGCAATGTTTGTTGCATCGATGCTGTACCCAGGAAGGCAGCTGCATGTGAAACTTCCAATTGTATTATTGCAGACTTGTTCACAATTTGATGTGTTGGTTGCGCATTCATTTATATCTGTAGAAATAATAATAATGCTTGATTACTGACTTTGCTTGACATTAGACAGTGCCTTAGAAATATACATCACATGATCTCATCAGTTTCTAAAGTCTCTGTAATGTAAATATCTTCTGTAAACTGACAACAACACTTTTTATGATCTGTCTAAATGAAGTATAATCCATGGTTCTTCAAGCTTGACACAGAATTTTAGAGAAAGTAGCCATGATTGGACATGAACACCTGCGTATACATACTCCCGTTGCTCACAAATATATCACATGGCCATGTGGGGCCATGCAATTGTATCAGTGGCATGACATTTCATTTTCTACACTCCCCCCTCATACCTGCAAGGCTCTAACTACAATTTCTGCTCAATAGTAACACTGGTTAATGGCGAGTTCATGGGCACAAAATGCATTACTTTTTGTTCCAATTTGATAATCTGTGAAACCATCACCCACTGATGAATTCTTTCAACATGCTCCACAACTGACTGTGAATGTACACAAACTCAATCGCACTGCATTTGAACGTCCTTCTTATTTCATTCAGATGGAACTCAAAAGTCTTCTTTTCAACCGATCTTCATTGACAGAGCATTGGTGCGTCCTGCATTGCTTGAAATTCAAAAATCTTCAGTTGACAAGTCAATGTGCAATTAAATATTTCTCACATCACAAATGGAAATCTGTGCTGCCGGTGTGGAATTCATTTTGACAACTAGGGGTATGAAGTGATTATTTGCATTGTTAAAAATTCCGTAGCAAATGTATTTGATTTTTGAACATTCATCGATGTCTAAGGAAACCTTTCCGATGCTTCTTCCCTTTGCTGCCTTGCTCTGAGACCAGTCTTGCCAATCTACTACTCATGCTGACTGCACAGCCAGTGCAATCTCTTTTGTTAATATCCCCTCTAAACTGGCAACAATAGATTTCAAAGACATTCTGTGAATTGTGAAATATGTGAGAAAGAAACTTCTTGAAAGTACACCTAAACTTGATTATTCTGTCGTCATGAAGGAACATTCCTCAATAAGTTAAGTAATATGTGATGTGCATTAACAGCATGGCAATAAAGAACAAAGCACAATTATGAGCATAAATGGAGAAGTCCTTAGAATGTTTAAGAATACGTTATTTCACTGCACTTGGTGCCACCATACTGCCGTCAACCTGTCTAAAAAGCGCTGAAGTTTACAGCATTGGAACAAGACGCTGATTGTCTTGTAATTCATAAGTTAACAGCTCACAATCGAAACTATTTGATGTACCTTACGCAAAGTGCTAATCTTAAATCATTCACAGATTGATATGTATGTCATATTTGGATAACAATGTCCTACCATCACAACGTGAAGTGTTTGTTGCGTTGATGTTGTACCCAGGAAAGCAACTGCATGTGAAGCTTCCAATTGTATTATTGCAGACTTGTTCACAATTCGATGTGTTGGTTGCGCATTCATTTATGTCTACAGAAAAAAGTCCAATTTTTGATTACTGACTTTGTTTGTCATTCGACAGTGCCTTAGAAATTTACATCACATATCTCATCAGTGTCTCAGGATTCTGTCAAGTAAATATCTTGTGCGAACTGACAACAATACTTTCATAATCTGTCTAAATGAAATATGAACTATGGTTCTGCAAGCTGGACTCAGAATGTTTGAGAAAGTAGCCATGATATGACATGAACACCTGCAGATCGCCATTACCTTTTCTCTCAAATATATCACATGACCATGTGATGCCATGCGACGTTATTAGTGGCATAACCTTTCACAATCAGCACACAGCCTCACCCAGACAAATCTCCGACTACAACCTCTGCTCAAACGTAGGATTGGTTAATGGTGGATGGAAGGGCAGAAAATGCATAACCTTTTATGTTCCAAGTTGTTAATATTTGAAACCGTTACATGCTGTTGAATTCTTTCACCTTGTACACAGACGAATCCGAATTTTGACAAACTCAACTGCATAGTGACAGTGTTTCAGTTTGAAACTCCTTCTTATTTCATTCAGCTGAAAAGACTTATTTTCACCCAATCTTCATTGACAGAGCGTTGGTGTGCCCTGCATTGCTTTAAATTCCATAATCCTCAATGGATGAGTAAACATGCAGTTAAATATTTCTAGCATCACAAATGGAAATCTGTGTTTCGGGTGTGGAATTCAATTTGACAACAAGGGGTATGAAGCCCCCATTTGTGTTTTTGAAGATTTCATTGCAAATTTATGTAATTTTTGAACATTAGAACATACAACATAGAACATAGAACAATACAGCACAGAACAGGCCCTTCGGCCCACTATGTTGTGCCGAACATCTATCCTAGATTAAGCACCCATTCCTGTACCTATTCAATTGCCGCTTAAAGGTCGCCAATGATTCTGACTCTACCACTCCCACGGGCAGCGCATTCCATGCCCCCACCACTCTCTGGGTAAAGAATCCACCCCTGACATCTCCCCTATACCTTCCACCCTTCACCTTAAATTTATGTCCCCTTGTAATACTCTGTTGTACCCGGGGAAAAAGTTTCTGACTGTCTACTCTATCTATTCCTCTGATCATCTTATAAACCTCTATCAAGTCACCCCTCATCCTTCGCCATTCCAACGAGAAAAGGCCGAGAACTCTCAACCTATTCTCGTACGACCTATTCTCCATTCCAGGCAACATCCTGGTAAATCTTCTCTGCACCCTCTCCAAAGCTTCCACATCTTTCCTAAAGTGAGGCGACCAGAACTGCACACAGTACTCCAAATGTGGCCTAACCAAAGTCCTGTCCAGCTGCAACATCACTTCATGACTCTTGAATTCAATCCCTCTGCTAATGAACGCTAATACACCATAGGCCTTCTTACAAGCTCTATCCACCTGAGTGGCAACTTTCAAAGATCTATGTACATAGACCCCAAGATCCCTCTGTTCCTCCACCTGACTAAGAACTCTACCGTTAACCCTGTATTCCGCATTCTTATTTGTTCTTCCAAAATGGACAACCTCACACTTGGCAGGGTTGAACTCCATCTGCCACTCCTCAGTCCAGCTCTGCATCATATCTAAGTCCCTTTGCAAACGACAACAGCCCTCCTCACTGTCCACAACTCCACCAATCTTCGTATCATCTGCAAATTTACTGACCCACCCTTCGACTCCCTCATCCAAGTCATTAATAAAAATTACAACCAGCAGAAGACCCAGAACTGATCCCTGCGGAACTCCACTTGTAACTGGGCTCCAGGCTGAATATTTACCATCTACCACCACTCTCTGACTTCGACCGGTTAGCCAGTTTTCTATCCAATTGGCCAAGTTTCCCTCTATCCCATGCCTCCTGACTTTCTGCATAAGCCTACCATGGGGAACCTTATCAAATGCCTTACTAAAATCCATGTACACTACATCCACTGCTCTACCCTCATCCACATGCTTGGTCACCTCCTCAAAGAATTCAATAAGACTTGTAAGGCAAGACCTACCCTTCACATTTATCCGTGCTGGCTGTCCCTAATCAAGCAGTGTCTTTCCAGATATTCATAAATCCTATCCCTCAGTACCCTTTCCATTACTTTGCCTACCACAGAAGTAAGACTAACTGGCCTGTAATTCCCGGGGTTATCCCTATTCCCTTTTTTGAACAGGGGCACAACATTCGCTACTCTCCAGTCCCCTGGTACCACCCCCATTGACAGTGAAGACGAAAAGATCATTGCCAACGGTACTGCAATTTCCTGTCGGTCCCTCTCGTTCGTAAATACTGAAGAAAAGTACTTGTTCAAGATCTCTCCTATCTCTTCCGACTCAATACACAATCTCCCACTACTGTCCTTGATCGGACCTATCCTCGTTCTCGTCATTCTCATGTTTCTCACATACGCATAAAATGCCTTGGGGTTATCCTTGATCCTATCCGCCAAGGATTTTTCATGCCCTCTCTTAGCTCTCCTAATCCCTTTCTTCAGGTCCCTTCTGGCTATCCTGTATCCCTCCACTGCTCTGTCTGAACCCTGTTTCCACAACCTTATGTAAGACTCCTTCTTCCTCTTTACTAGACATTCAACCTCCCTCGTCAACCAAGGCTCCCTCACACAACCATTTCTTTCCTGCCTGATAGGTACATACATATCAAGGACACGTCGTATCTGCTCCTTGAAAAAGTTCCACATTTCCACCACATCCTTCCCTGACAGCCTATGCTCCCAACTTATGCTCCTCAAATCCTGTCTTACAGCATCGTAATTTCCCTTCCCCCAATTGTAAAATCTACCCTGTTGTGCGCACCTATCTCTCTCCATAACCAAGGTGAAAGTCACAGAATTGTGGTCACCATCACCAAAATGTTCACCCACTAACAAGCCCATTAGTTGTCCCGGTTCATTACCGAGTACCAAATCCAATATGGCCTCCCC
The DNA here is from genome assembly GCF_020745735.1 of Hemiscyllium ocellatum. Lineage (NCBI taxonomy): Eukaryota > Metazoa > Chordata > Chondrichthyes > Orectolobiformes > Hemiscylliidae > Hemiscyllium > Hemiscyllium ocellatum. The sequence goes on from NC_083413.1 coordinate 31,804,413, forward strand.
TCTGGTTGGACAATCTACATACTGAGTTAGAAAAGCTTCCTGGACACACTGCACAAACACCGCCCCATCCAATCTACTTGATCTAAAGAGCTTCCAATCAATATTTGGGAAGTTGAAGTCGCCCATGACTACGACCCTGTGGCTTCTGCACCTTTCCAAAATCTGTTTCCCAATCTGTTTCTCCACATCTCTGCTGCTATTGGGGGGTCTATAGTAAACACCCAACAAGGTGACTGCACCTTTTCTATTTCTGACTTCAGCCCATACTACCTCCAAAGGCAAATCTCCCTCAAACTTCCTTTCTGCAGCCGTTATACCATTTCTAATTAGCAATGCCACCCCCCCTTCCTTTTTTAACCACCCTCCCTAACCTTACTGAAACATCTGTAACCAGGAACCTCCAACAACCATTCCAGTCTCTCATCTATCCACGTTTCCGTGATGGCCACAACATCGTAGTCCCAGGTACCGATCCACGCCTTAAGTTCTCCCACCTTATTTCTGATACTCCTTGCGTTGAAGTATATGCACTTGAGCCCATCTCTGTGTCCGCAAGTATTCCCTGTCAGTGCTACCTTCTCCTCAGTCTCCCTACATTCTTGGACATCCTGACACACAGCTAGCTTACTTGCTGGACTACAAGTCCGGATCCCATCCCCCTGCCAAATTAGTTTAAACCCCCCCGAAGAGTGCTAGCAAACCTACCCCCCAGGATATTGGTGCCCTTCTGGTTCAGGTGCTACCCATCCTGTTTGTACAGGTCCCACCTTCCCCAGAATGCAGTCCAATTGTTCAAATACCTGAAGCCCTCCCTCCTACACCATCCTTGCAGCCACGTGTTCAAGTGCACTCTCTCCCTATTCCTTGCCTCACTGTCACGTGGCACCGGCAACAACCCAGAGATGACGACTCTGTCTGTCCTAGCTTTTAGCTTCCAGCCTAACTTGCTGAGCTGTTGAATGACCTCCCCACCCCTCTTCCTACCTATGTCATTGGTGCCAATGTGTACCATGAACTCAGGCTGCACACCCTCCCCCTTAAGGATTCTGAAGACACGGACCCTAGCACCCGGGAGGCAACAACCCATCCAAGAGTCTCGCCCATGTCGACAGAACCGTCTGTCCGTCCCTCTAACTAGAGAGTCTCCTATAACTAGCGCTCTCCTCCTCTCTCCCTTTCCCTTCTTAGTCTCAGAGCCAGACCTCACGCCACAGACCCCTTCACTGCAGCTTACAACTGCAAGGCTGTCCCCGCCAACAGTTTCCAAAGCAGTATACTTATTGTTTAGGAGAACGACCACAGGGGAACCCTGCACTGCCTGCTTCTTCCCCTTCCCACCTCTAACTGTTACCCAGCTACCTCTGTTCTCCGGCGTAACTATGTCCCTGTAGCTTCTATCAATCACCCTCTCAGCCTCTTGAATAATCCTCAGTTCATCCAACTCCAGTTCCAGTTCCCTAACTTGTTCGGTGAGGAGCAGGATTTGGCTGCAAGGTCGGCAGGAGTATCGGTGGTGACCCCTACCTCAAACATCCTGCAGGAGGAACATTCCACGGCCTGCGCTGCCATGACTGTACACTTTGACTCCAACTGAAAATGTGTTGCTGGTCAAAGCACAGCAGGCCAGGCAGCATCTCAGGAATAGGGAATTCGACGTTTCGAGCATAAGCCCTTCATCAGGAATGAGAGAGAGTAGCCAAGCAGGCTAAGATAAAAGGTAGGGAGGAGGGACTTGGGGGAGGGGCGATGGAGGTGGGATAGGTGGAAGGAGGTCAAGGTGAGGGTGATAGGCCGGAGTGGGGTGGGGGCGGAGAGGTCAGGAAGAAGATTGCAGGTTAGGAGAGCGGTGCTGAGTTGAGGGAACCGACTGAGAAAAGGTCGGGGGAGGGGAAATGAGGAAACTGGAGAAATCTGAATTCATACCTTGTAGTTGGAGGGTTCCCAGGCGGAAGATGAGGCGCTCCTCCTCCAGCCGTCGTGTTGTTATGTTCTGCCGGTGGAGGAGTCCAAGGACCTGCATGTCCTCGGTGGAGTGGGAGGGAGAGTTAAAGTGTTGAGCCACGGGGTGGTTGGGTTGGTTGGTCCGGGCGTCCCTGAGGTGTTCTCTGAAGCGTTCCGCAAGTAAGCGGCCTGTCTCACCAATATAGAGGAGGCCACATTGGGTGCAGCGGATGCAATAGATGATGTGTGTGGAGGTACAGGTGAACTTGTGGCGGATATGGAAGGATCCCTTGGGGCCTTGGAGGGAAGTGAGTGTGGAGGTGTGGGCGCAAGTTTTACATTTCCTGCGGTTGCAGGGGAAGGTGCCGGGGGTGGAGGTTGGGTTGGTGGGGGGTGTGGATCTGACGAGGGAGTCACGAAGGGACTCCAAAACAAGAACACTGAGTTAATAACACTGAGTCCCTTATCTGTGGACTTTAAAGTTAGGTTAGAGGAGGAGGATGGGAGGGAGGCCCTTCATCGATGTCAAAGGAAACCTTTCCAATGCTTCCTCCCTTTGCTCCCTTGCTATGAGACCAGTCTTGCCAATCTACTACTCATGCTGACTGTGCAATCTCTTTTGTTAATATCCACTCTAAACTGGCAACAATAGATTTCAAAGACATTCTATGAATTGTGAAATATGTGAGAAAGAAACTTCTTGAAAGTACACCTAAACTTCATTATTCTGTCGTCATAAAGGAACATTCCTCACCAAGTTAAGTAATATGTGATGAGCATTAACAGCATGCCAATAAAGAACAAAGCACATTTATGAGCATTAATGGAGAAGTCCTTAGAATGTTTAAGAATACGTTATTTCACTGCACTTGGTGCCACCATACTGCCGTCAACCCGTCTAAAAAGCGCCGAAGTTTACAGCATTGGAACAAGATGCTGATTTTCTTGTAAGTCATAAGTTAACAGCTCATAATCAAAACTATTTGATGTACATTCCGCAAAGTGCTAATCTTAAATCATTAACAGATTGATATGTATGTAATATTTGGATAACAATGTCCTACCATCACAATGTGAAGTGTTTGTTGCGTTGATGCTGTACCCAGGAAAGCAACTGCATGTGAAGCTTCCAATTGTATTATTGCAGACTTGTTCACAATTCGATGTGTTGGTTGCGCATTCATCTATATCTACAGAAAAAAGTCCAATTTTTGATTACTGACTATGTTTGACATTCGACAGTGCCTTAGAAATTTACATCACATGATCTCATCAGTGTCTCAGGATTCTGTCATGTAAATATCTTGTGTGAACTGACAACAATACTTTCATAATCTGTCTAAATGAAATATGAACTATGGTTCTGCAAGCTGGACTCAGAATGTTTGAGAAAGTAGCCATGATATGAGATGCACACCTGCAGATCTCCATTACCTTTACTCTCAAATATACCACATGACCATGTGATGCCATGCGACGGTATTAGTGCATAACCTTTCACAATCAGCACACAGTGCCTCACCCTGACAAATCTCCGACTACAACCTCTGCTTAAAAGTAGGATGGTTAATGGTGGGTGGAAGGGCAGAAAATGCATAACCTTTTATGTTCCAACTTGATAATATTTGAAACCATTACATGCTGTTGAATTCTTTCACCTTGTACACAGACGAATCCGAATTTTGACAAACTCAACTGCATAGTGACAGTGTTTCAGTTTGAAACTCCTTCTTATTTCATTCAGATGAAAAGACTTATTTTCAACCAATCTTCATTGACAGAGCGTTGGTGTGCCCTGCATTGCTTGAAATTCCATAATCCTCAATGGATGAGTAAACATGCAATTAAATATTTCTAGCATCACAAATGGAAATCTGTGCTGCGGGTGAGGAATTCAGTTTGACAACGAGGGTAATGAAGCACCCATTTGTATTGTTGAACGTTTCATTGTAAATTTATGTGATTTTTGAACATTCATCGATGTCTAAGGACACCTTTCCAATGCTTTCTCCCTTTGCTCCCTTGCTCTGAGACCAGTCTTGCCAATATACTACTCATGCTGACTGCACAGCCCGTGCAATCTCTTTTGTTAATATCCACTCTAAACTGACAACAATAGATTTCAAAGACATTCTGTGAATTGTGAAATATGTGAGAAAGAAACTTCTGGAAATTAAACATAATCTTAGTTATTCTGTCGTCATGAAGGAATATTCCTCACCAAGTTAAGTAATATGTGATGAGCATTAACAGCATGCCAATAAAGAACAAAGCACAATTATGAGCATTAATGGAGAAGTCCTTAGAATGTTTAAGAACATGTTATTTCACCGCACGTGGTGCCACCATACTGCCATCGACCTGTCTACAAAGTGCCGAAGTGTATAGCATTGGAACAAGACGCTGATTGTCTTGTAAGTCATGAGTTAACAGCTCACAATCAAAAATATTTAATGTACATTCCGCAAAGTGCTAATCTTAAATCATTCACAGATTGACATGTATGTAATATTTAGATAACAATGTCCTACCATCACAACGTGAAGTGTTTGTTGCATTGATTCTGTACCCAGGAAAGCAACTGCATGTGAAGCTTCCAATTGTATTAGTGCAGACTTGTTCACAATTCGATGTGTTGGTTGCGCATTCATCTATATCTACAGAAAAAAGTCCAATTTTTGATTACTCACTGTGTTTGACATTCGACAGTGCCTTAGAAATTTACATCACATGATCTCATCAGTGTCTCAGGATCCTGTCATGTAAATATCTTGTGTGAACTGACAACAATACTTTTATAATCTGTCTAAATGAAACATGAACTATGGTTCTGCAAGCTGGACTCAGAATGTTCGAGAAAGTAGCCATGATATGACATGAACACCTGCAGATCTCCATTACCTTTTCTCTCAAATATATCACATGACCAGTGCTCCGGTTTCCTCTCACAATCCAAAAATGTGCAGGATAGATGAATTGGCCATGCCACGTTGCCCGCAGTGTGAGATGAAGTGGCAAATGTAGCGGGGTGGGTCTGGGTGGGATGAGCATCAGCTGGTCGGTGTCGACGTGTTCGGCCAAAGGGCCTGTTTCCACACTGGAAGTAATCTAATCAAATCTAACCATGTGATGGTCATACGACTCTATTAGTGGCATAACCTTTCACTTTCTGCATTCTCCCCTCACACCTACAAGGCTCCGACTACAAATTCGGCTCAAATATATGATTGGTTAATGGTGGGTCGATCGGCACAAAATGCCTAGCTTTTTGGTTTCAGCTTGATAATATTTGAAACTATCACCTACTGATGGATTCTTTCACCTTGTACACAGCTGACTTTGAATTTGATGAACTCAACGGCACAACGACAGGGTTCAAGGTTGAACCTACTTCTTATTTCATTCAGTTGGAGCTCAAAAGACTAATTGTCAACCAATCTTCATTGACCGAGCGTTGGTGTGTCCTGCATTGTTTGAAATTCCATAATCCTCAATGGATGAGTAAACATGCAATTAAATATTTCTAGCATCACAAATGGAAATCTGTGCTGCGGGTGTGGAATTCATTTTGACAACGAGGGGTATGAAGCCCCCATTTGTGTTTTTGAAGATTTCATTGCAAATTTACGTGTTTTTTGAACATTCATCGATGTCTAAGGAAACCTTTCCGATGCTTCCTCCCTTTGCTCCCTTGCTCTGAGACCAGTCTTGCCAATCTAGAACTCATGCTGACTGCACAGCCAGTGCAATCTCTTTTGTTAATATCCACTCTAAACTGGCAACAATAGATTTCAAAGACGTTCTGCGAATGTTGAAATATGTGAGAAAGAAACTTCTTGAACGTGCACATAATCTTAGTTATTCTGCCATCATGAAGGAACATTCCTCACCAAGTTAAGTAATATGTGATGTGCATTAACAGCATGCCAATAAAGAACAAAGCACATTTATGAGCATTAATGGAGAAGTCCTTAGAATGTTTAAGAATACGTTATTTCACTGCACTTGGTGCCAGGTTGGTGTCGATGAGTTCGGCCGATGGTCCTGGTTCCACACTGGAAGTAATCAAATCTAATCTAACCATGTGATGGTCATGCGCCTGTATTAGTGGCATAAACTTTCACTTTCTGCATTCTCCCCTCACACCTACAAGGCTCCGACTACAAGTTCTGCTCAAAAATATGATTGGTTAATGGTGGGTCGATCGGCACAAAATGCATGGCTTTTTGGGTTCAGCTTGATAATATTTGAAACTATCACCTACTGATGGATTCTTTCACCTTGTACACAGCTGACCTTGAATTTGACAAACTCAACGGCACAACGACAGGGTTTAAGGTTGAGCCTACTTCTTATTTCATTCAGTTGGAGCTCAAAAGACTAAGTTTGGACCAATCTTCATTGACAGAGCGTTGGTATGTCCTGCATTGCTTGAAATTCCATAATTCTCAATGGATGAGTAAACATGCAATTAAATATTTCTAGCATCACAAATGGAAATCTGTGCTGCCAGTGTGGAATTCATTTTGACAACGAGGGTAATGAAGCACCCATTTGTGTTGTTGAACGTTTCATTGTAAATTTTTGTGATTTTTGAACATTCAGCGATGTCTAAGGATACCTTTCCAATGCTTTCTCCGTTTGCTCCCTTGCTCTAAGACCAGTCTTTCCAATCTACTACTCATGCTGACTGCTCAGACAGTGCAATCTCTTTTGTTAATATCCACTCTAAACTGACAACAATAGATTTCAAAGACATTCTGCGAATTGTGAAATATGTGAGAAAGAAACTTCTTGAAATTACACACAATCTTAGTTATTCTGTCGTCATGAAGGAACATTCCTCACCAAGTGCCACCATACTGCCGTCAACCCGTCTAAACATCGCCGAAGTTTACAGCATTGGAACAAGACGCTGATTGTCTTGTAAGTCATAAGCTAACAACTCACAATCGAAACTATTTGATGTACATTCCGCAAAATGCTAATCTGAAATCATTAACGGATTGATATGTATGTAATATATGGATAACAATGTCCTACCATCACAATGTGAAGTGTTTGTTGCGTTGATGCTGTACCCAGGAAAGCAACTGCATGTGAAGCTTCCAATTGTATTATTGCAGACTTGTTCACAATTCGATGTGTTGGTTGCACATTCATCTATATCTACAGAAAAAAGTCCAATTTTTGATTACTCACGATGTTCGACATTCGACAGTGCCTTAGAAAATTACATCACATGATCTCATCAGTGTCTCAGGATCTGTCCTGTAAATATCTTGTGTGAACTGACAACAATACTTTCATAATCTGTCTAAATGAAATATGAACTATGGTTCTGCAAGCTGGACTCAGAATGTTCGAGAAAGTAGCCATGATATGACATGAACACCTGCAGATCTCCATTACCTTTTCTCTCAAATATATCACATGACCGGTGCTCCGGTTTCCTCCCACAATCCAAAAATGTGCAGGATAGATGAATTGGCCATGCTAAGTCGCCCGCAGTGTGAGCTGAAGTGGCAAATGTAGCGGGGTGGGTCTGGGTGAGTTGCGTTTCGGCAGGTCGGTGTCGACGTGATCGGCCAAAGGGCCTGTTTCCACACTGGAAGTATTCTAATCTAATCTAACCATGTGATGGACATGCAACTGTATTAGTGGCATAACCTTTCACTTTCTGCATTCTCCCCTCACACCTACAAGGCTCCGACTACAAATTCGGCTCAAAAATAGGATTGGTTAATGGTGGGTATATCGGCACAAAATGCCTAGCTTTTTGGGTTCAGCTTGATAATATTTGAAACTATCACCTACTGATGGATTCTGTCACCTTGTACACAGATGACTTTGAATTTGACGAACTCAACGGCACAACGACAGGGTTTAAGGTTGAACCTACTTCTTATTTCATTCAGTTGGAGCTCAAAAGACTAATTTTCGACCAATCTTAATTGACAGAGCGTTGGTGTGTCCTGCATTGCTTGAAATTCCATAATCCTCAATGGATGAGTAAACATGCAATTAAATATTTCTAGCATCACAAATGGAAATCTGTGCTGCCGGTGTGGAATTCATTTTGACAACGAGGGTAATGAAGCACCCATTTGTGTTGTTGAACGTTTCATTGCAAATTTTTGTGATTTTTGAACATTCATCGATGTCTAAGGATACCTTTCCAATGCTTTCTCCGTTTGCTCCCTTGCTCTGAGACCAGTCTTGCCAATATACTACTCATGCTGACTGCTCAGCCAGTGCAATCTCTTTTGTTAATATCCACTCTAAACTGACAACAATAGATTTCAAAGACATTCTGTGAATTGTGAAATATGTGAGAAAGAAACTTCTGGAAATTACACATAATCTTAGTTATTCTGTCGTCATGAAGGAACATTCCTCACCAAGTTAAGTAATATGTGATAAGCATTAACAGCATGCTAATAAAGAACAAAGCACATTTATGAGCATTAATGGAGAAGTCCTTAAAATGTTTAAGAATACGTTATTTCACTGCACTTGGTGCCACCATACTGCTGTCAACCCGTCAAAAAAGCGCTGAAGTTTAGAGCATTGGAACAAGACGCTGATTGTCTTGTAAGTCATAAGCTAACAGCTCACAATCGAGACTATTTGATGTACATTCCGCAAAGTGCTAATCTTAAATCATTAACGGATTGATATGTATGTAATATTTGTATAACAATGTCCTACCATCACAACGTGAAGTGTTTGTTGCGTTGATGCTGTACCCAGGAAAGCAACTGCATGTGAAGCTTCCAATTGTATTATTGCAGACTTGTTCACAATTCGATGTGTTGGTTGCGCATTCATCTATACCTACAGAAAAAAGTCCAATTTTTGCTTACTCACTATGTTTGACATTCGACAGTGCCTAAGAAATTTGCATCACATGATCTCATCAGTGTCTCAGGATTCTGTCATGTAAATATCTTGTGTGAACTGACAACAATACTTTCATAATCTGTCTAAATGAAATATGAACTATGGTTCTGCAAGCTGGACTCAGAATGTACGAGAAAGTAGCCATGATATGACATGAACACCTGCAGATCTCCATTACATTTTATCTCAAATATATCACTTGACCGGTGCTCCGGTTTCCTCCCACAATCCAAAAATGTGCAGGATAGATGAATTGGCCATGCTAAGTTGCCCGCAGTGTGAGCTGAAGTGGCAAATGTAGCGGGGTGGGTCTGGGTGAGTTGTGCTTCGGCAGGTCGGTGTCGACGTGATCGGCCAAAGGGCCTGTTTCCACACTGGAAGTATTCTAATCTAATCTAACCATGTGATGGTCATGCGACTGTATTAGTGGAATAACCTTTCACTTTCTGCATTCTCCCCTCACACCTACAAGGCTCCGACTCCAAATTCAGATCAAATATATGATTGGTTAATGGTGGGTCGATCGGCACAAAATGCCTAGCTTTTTGGGTTCAGCTTGATAATATTTGAAACTATCACCTACTGATGGATTCTGTCACCTTGTACACAGATGACTTTGAATTTGACGAACTCAACGGCACAACGACAGGGTTTAAGGTTGAACCTACTTCTTATTTCATTCAGTTGGAGCTCAAAAGACTAATTTTCGACCAATCTTCATTGACAGAGCGTTGGTGTGTCCTGCATTGCTTGAAATTCCATAATCCTCAATGGATGAGTAAACATGCAATTAAATATTTCTAGCATCACAAATGGAAATCTGTGCTGCGGGTGTGGAATTCATTTTGACAACGAGGGTAATGAAGCACCCATTTGTGTTGTTGAACGTTTCATTGCAAATTTATGTGATTTTTGAACATTCAGCGATGTCTAAGGATACCTTTCCAATGCTTTCTCCGTTTGCTCCCTTGCTCTAAGACCAGTCTTTCCAATCTACTACTCATGCTGACTGCACATCCCGTGCAATCTCTTTTGTTAATATCCACTCTAAACTGACAACAATAGATTTCAAAGACATTCTGTGAATTGTGAAAGATGTGAGAAAGAAACTTCTTGAAATTACACATAATCTTAGTTATTCGGTCGTCATGAAGGAACATTCCTCACCAAGTTAAGTAATATGTGATGACCATTAACAGCATGCCAATAAAGAACAAAGCACATTTATGAGCATTAATGGAGAAGTCCTTAGAATGTTTAAGAATACGTTATTTCACTGCAATTGGTGCCACCATACTGCCGTCAACCCGTCTAAACAACGCCGAAGTTTACAGCATTGGAAGAAGACGCTGATTGTCTTGTAAGTCATAAGCTAACAACTCACAATCGAAACTATTTGATGTACATTCCGCAAAATGCTAATCTTAAATCATTAACGGATTGATATGCATGTAATATATGGATAATAATGTCCTACCATCACAACGTGAAGTGTTTGTTGCGTTGATGCTGTACCCAGGAAAGCAACTGCATGTGAAGCTTCCAATTGTATTATTGCAGACTTGCTCACAATTCGATGTGTTGGTTGCGCATTCATCTATATCTACAGAAAAAAGTCCAATTTTTGATTACTCACTATGTTTGACATTCGACAGTGCCTTAGAAATTTACATCACATGATCTCATCAGTGTCTCAGGATTCTGTCCTGTAAATATCTTGTGTGAACTGACAACAATACTTTCATAATCGGTCTAAATGAAATATGAACTATGGTTCTGCAAGCTGGACTCAGAATGTTCGAGAAAGTAGCCATGATATGACATGAACACCTGCAGATCTCCATTACATTTTCTCTCAAATTCCTCACATGACCGGTGCTCCGGTTTCCTCCCACAATCCAAAAATGTGCAGGATAGATGAATTGGCCATGCTAAGTTGCCCGCAGTGTGAGCTGAAGTGGCAAATGTAGCGGGGTGGGTCTGGGTGAGTTACGTTTCGGCAGGTCGGTGTCGACGTGATCGGCCAAAGGGCCTGTTTCCATACTGGAAGTATTCTAATCTAATCTAACCATGTGATGGTCATGCGACTGTATTAGTGGAATAACCTTTCACTTTCTGCATTCTCCCCTCACACCTACAAGGCTCCGACTACAAATTCGGCTCAAAAATATGATTGGTTAATGGTGGGTCGATCGGCACAAAATGCCTTGCTTTTTGGGTTCAGCTTGATCATATTGGAAACTATCACCTACTGATGGATTCTGTCACCTTGTACACAACTGACGTTGAATTTGACGAACTCAACGGCACAACGACAGGGTTTAAGGTTGAGCCTACTTCTTATTTCATTCAGTTGGAGCTCAAAAGACTAAGTTTGGACCAATCTTCATTGACAGAGCGTTGGTATGTCCTGCATTGCTTGAAATTCCATAATTCTCAATGGATGAGTAAACATGCAATTAAATATTTCTAGCATCACAAATGGAAATCTGTGCTGCCAGTGTGGAATTCATTTTGACAACGAGGGTAATGAAGCACCCATTTGTGTTGTTGAACGTTTCATTGCAAATTTATGTGATTTTTGAACTTTCAGCGATGTCTAAGGATACCTTTCCAATGCTTTCTCCGTTTGCTCCCTTGCTCTAAGACCAGTCTTTCCAAACTACTACTCATGCTGACTGCACAGCCAGTGCAATCTCTTTTGTTAATATCCACTCTAAACTGACAACAATAGATTTCAAAGACATTCTGTGAATTGTGAAATATGTGAGAAAGACACTTCTGGAAATTACACATAATCTTAGTTATTCTGTCATCATGTTGGAACATTCCTCACCAAGTTAAGTAATATGTGATGAGCATTAACAGCATGCCAATAAAGAATAAAGCACATTTATGAGCATTAATGGAGAAGTCCTTAGAATGTTTAAGAATACGTTATTTCACTGCACTTGGTGCCACCATACTGCCGTCAACCCGTCTAAAAAGCGCTGAAGTTTAGAGCGTTGGAACAAGACGCTGATTGTCTTGTAAGTTATCAGCAAACAGCTCACAATCCAGACTATTTGATGTACATTCCGCAAAGTGCTAATCTTAAATCATTAACGGATTGATATGTATGTAATATTTGTATAACAATGTCCTACCATCACAACGTGAAGTGTTTGTTGCGTTGATGCTGTACCCAGGAAAACAACTGCATGTGAAGCTTCCAATTGTATTATTGCAGACTTGTTCACAATTTGATGTGTTGGTTGCGCATTCATCTATATCTACAGAAAAAAGTCCAATTTTTGATTACTCACTATGTTTGACATTCGACAGTGCCTTAGAAATTTACATCACATGATCTCATCAGTGTCTCAGGATTCTGTCATGTAAATATCTTGTGTGAACTGACAACAATACTTTCATAATCTGTCTAAATGAAATATGAACTATGGTTCTGCAAGCTGGACTCAGAATGTACGAGAAAGTAGCCATGATATGACATGAACACCTGCAGATCTCCATTACATTTTATCTCAAATATATCACATGACCGGTGCTCCGGTTTCCTCCCACAATCCAAAAATGTGCAGGATAGATGAATTGGTCATGCTAAGTTGCCCGCAGTGTGAGCTGAAGTGGCAAATGGAGCGGGGTGGGTCTGGGTGAGTTGCGTTTCGGCAGCTCGGTGTCGACGTGATCGGCCAAAGGGCCTGTTTCCACACTGGAAGTATTCTAATCTAATCTAACCATGTGATGGTCATGCGACTGTATTAGTGGAATAACCTTTCACTTTCTGCATTCTCCCCTCACACCTACAAGGCTCCGACTACAAATTCGGCTCAAAGATATGATTGGTTAATGGTGGGTCGATCGGCACAAAATGCCTAGCTTTTTGGGTTCAGCTTGATCATATTGGAAACTATCACCTACTGATGGATTCTGTCACCTTGTACACAACTGACGTTGAATTTGACGAACTCAACGGCACAACGACAGGGTTTAAGGTTGAGCCTACTTCTTATTTCATTCAGTTGGAGCTCAAAAGACTAAGTTTGGACCAATCTTCATTGACAGAGCGTTGGTATGTCCTGCATTGCTTGAAATTCCATAATTCTCAATGGATGAGTAAACATGCAATTAAATATTTCTAGCATCACAAATGGAAATCTGTGCTGCCAGTGTGGAATTCATTTTGACAACGAGGGTAATGAAGCAGCCATTTGTGTTGTTGAATGTTTCATTGCAAATTTATGTGATTTTTGAACTTTCAGCGATGTCTAAGGATACCTTTCCAATGCTTTCTCCGTTTGCTCCCTTGCTCTAAGACCAGTCTTTCCAATCTACTACTCATGCTGACTGCACAGCCAGTGCAATCTCTTTTGTTAATATCCACTCTAAACTGACAACAATAGATTTCAAAGACATTCTGTGAATTGTGAAATATGTGAGAAAGACACGTCTGGAAATTACACATAATCTTAGTTATTCTGTCATCATGTTGGAACATTCCTCACCAAGTTAAGTAATATGTGATGAGCATTAACAGCATGCCAATAAAGAATAAAGCACATTTATGAGCATTAATGGAGAAGTCCTTAGAATGTTTAAGAATACGTTATTTCACTGCACTTGGTGCCACCATACTGCTGTCAACCCGTCAAAAAAGCGCTGAAGTTTAGAGCGTTGGAACAAGACGCTGATTGTCTTGTAAGTCATCAGCAAACAGCTCACAATCGAGACTATTTGATGTACATTCCGCAAAGTGCTAATCTTAAATCATTAACGGATTGATATGTATGTAATATTTGTATAACAATGTCCTACCATCACAACGTGAAGTGTTTGTTGCGTTGATGCTGTACCCAGGAAAACAACTGCATGTGAAGCTTCCAATTGTATTATTGCAGACTTGTTCACAATTTGATGTGTTGGTTGCGCATTCATCTATATCTACAGAAAAAAGTCCAATTTTTGATTACTCACTATGTTTGACATTCGACAGTGCCTTAGAAATTTACATCACATGATCTCATCAGTGTCTCAGGATTCTGTCATGTAAATATCTTGTGTGAACTGACAACAATACTTTCATAATCTGTCTAAATGAAATATGAACTATGGTTCTGCAAGCTGGACTCAGAATGTACGAGAAAGTAGCCATGATATGACATGAACACCTGCAGATCTCCATTACATTTTATCTCAAATATATCACATGACCGGTGCTCCGGTTTCCTCCCACAATCCAAAAATGTGCAGGATAGATGAATTGGCCATGCTAAGTTGCCCGCAGTGTGAGCTGAAGTGGCAAATGTAGCGGGGTGGGTCTGGGTGAGTTGCGTTTCGGCAGGTCGGTGTCGACGTGATCGGCCAAAGGGCCTGTTTCCACACTGGAAGTATTCTAATCTAATCTAACCATGTGATGGTCATGCGACTGTATTAGTGGCATAATCTTTCACTTTCTGCATTCTCCCCTCACACCTACAAGGCTCCGACTTCAAATTCGGCTGAAAAATAGGATTGGTTAATGGTGGGTCGATCGGCGCAAAATGCCTAGCTTTTTGGGTTCAGCTTGATAATATTTGAAACTATCACCGACTGATGGATTCTGTCACCTTGGACACAGATGACTTTGAATTTGATGAACTCAACGGCACAACGACAGGGTTTAAGGTTGAACCTACTTCTTATTTCATTCAGTTGGACCTCAAAAGACTAATTTTCGACCAATCTTCATTGACAGAGCGTTGGTGTGTCCTGCATTGCTTGAAATTCCATAATCCTTAATGGATGAGTAAACATGCAATTAAATATTTCTAGCATCACAAATGGAAATCTGTGCTGCCAGTGTGGAATTGATTTTGACAACGAGGCTAATGAAGCACCCATTTGTGTTGTTGAACGTTTCATTGCAAATTTATGTGATTTCTGAACATTCATCGATGTCTAAGGACACCTTTCCAATGCTTTCTCCCTTTGCTCCCTTGCTCTGAGACCAGTCTTGCCAATCTACTACTCATGCTGACTGCACAGCCCGTGCAATCTCTTTTGTTAATATCCACTCTAAACTGACAACAATAGATTTCAAAGACATTCTGTGAATTGTGAAATATGTCAGAAAGAAACTTCTGGAAATTACACATAATCTGAGTTATTCTGTCGTCATGAAGGAACATTCCTCACCAAGTTAACTAATATGTGATAAGCATTAACAGCATGCCAATAAAGAACAAAGCACATTTATGAGCATTAATGGAGAAGTCCTTAGAATGTTTAAGAATACGTTATTTCACTGCACTTGGTGCCACCATACTGCCGTCAACCCGCCAAAAAAGCACTGAAGTTAAGAGCATTCGAACAGGACGCTGATAGTCTTGTAAGTCATAAGCTAACAGCTCACAATCGAAACTATTTGATGTACATTCCGAAAAATGATAATCTAAAATCATTAACGAATTGATATGTATGTAATATTTGGATAACAATGTCCTACCATCACAATGTGAAGTGTTTGTTGCGTTGATGCTGTACCCAGGAAAGCAACTGCATGTGAAGCTTCCAATTGTATTATTGCAGACTTGTTCACAATTCGATGTGTTGGTTGTGCATTCATCTATATCTACAGAAAAAGGTCCAATTTTTGATTATTCACTATGTTTGACATTCGACAGTGCCTTAGAAATTTACATCACATGATCTCATCAGTGTCTCAGGATTCTGTCATGTAAATATATTGTGTGAACTGACAACAATACTTTCATAATCTGTCAAAATGAAATATGAACTATGGTTCTGCAAAATGGACTCAGAATGTACGAGAAAGTAGCCATGATATGACATGAACACCTGCAGATGTACATTACCTTTTCTCTCAAATATATCACAAGACCGGTGCTCCGGGTTCCTCCCACAATCCAAAAAGGCGCAGGATAGATGAATTGGCCATGCTAAGTTGCCCGCAGTGTGAGCTGAAGTGGCAAATGTAGCGGGGTGGGTCTGGGTGAGTTGCGCTTCGGCAGCTCGGTGTCGGCGTGTTCGGCCAAACGGCCTGTTTCCACACTGGAAGGAATCTAATCTAATCTAACCATGTGATGGTCATGCGACTGTATTAGTGGCATAACCTTTCACTTTCTGCATTATCCCCTCACACCTCCAAGGCTCCGAATACAAATTCGGCTCAAAAATATGATTGGTTAATGGTGGGTCGATCGGCACAAAATGCCTAGCTTTTTGGGTTCAGCTTGATAATATTTGAAACTATCACCTACTGATGGATTCTGTCACCTTGTACACAACTGACTTTGAATTTGAAAAACTCAACGGCACAACGACAGGGTTTAAGGTTGAGCCTACTTCTTATTTCATTCAGTTGGAGCTCAAAAGACTAAGTTTGGACCAATCTTCATTGACAGAGCGTTGGTATGTCCTGCATTGCTTGAAATTCCATAATCTTCAATGGATGAGTAAACATGCAATTAAATATTTCTAGCATCACAAATGGAAATCTGTGCTGCGGATGTGGAATTGATTTTGACAACGAGGCTAAAGAAGCACCCATTTGTGTTGTTGAACGTTTCATTGCAAATTTATGTGATTTTTGAACATTCATCGATGTCTAAGGACACCTTTCCAATGCTTTCTCCCTTTGCTCCCTTGCTCTGAGACCAGTCTTGCCAATCTACTACTCATGCTGACTGCACAGCCCGTGCAATCTCTTTTGTTAATATCCACTCTAAACTGACAACAATAGATTTCAAATACATTCTGTGAATTGTGAAATATGTCAGAAAGCAACTTCTGGAAATTACACATAATCTTAGTTATTCTGTCGTCATGAAGGAACATTCCTCACCAAGTTAAGTAAAATGTGATGAGCATTAACAGCATGCCAATAAAGAACAAAGCACATTTATGAGCATTAATGGAGAAGTCCTTAGAATGTTTAAGAATACGTTATTTCACTGCACTTGGTGCCACCATACTGCCGTCAACCCGTCCAAAAAGCGCCGAAGTTTACAGCATTCGAACAAGACGCTGATAGTCTTGTAAGTCATAAGCTAACAGCTCACAATCGAAACGACTGGATGTACATTCCGCAAAATGCTAATCTTAAATCATTAACGGATTGATATGTATGTAATATTTGGATAACAATGTCCTACCATCACAATGTGAAGTGTTTGTTGCGTTGATGCTGTACGCAGGAAAGCAACTGCATGTGAAGCTTCCAATTGTATTATTGCAGACTTGCTCACAATTCGATGTGTTGGTTGCGCATTCATCTATATCTACAGAAAAAAGTCCAATTTTTGATTACTCACTATGTTTGACATTCGACAGTGCCTTAGAAATTTACATCACATGATCTCATCAGTGTCTCAGGATTCTGTCATGTAAATATCTTGTGTGAACTGACAACAATACTTTCATAATCTGTCTAAATGAAATATGAACTATGGTTCTGCAAGCTGGACTCAGAATGTACGAGAAAGTAGCCATGATATGACATGAACACCTGCAGATCTCCATTACATTTTATCTCAAATATATCACATCACCGGTGCTCCGGTTTCCTCCCACAATCCAAAAATGTGCAGGATAGATGAATTGGCCATGCTAAGTTGCCCGCAGTGTGAGCTGAAGTGGCAAATGTAGCGGGGTGGGTCTGGGTGAGTTGCGCTTCGGCAGCTCGGTGTCGGCGTGTTCGGCCAAATGGCCTGTTTCCACACTGGAAGTAATCTAATCTAATCTAACCATGTGATGGTCATGCGACTGTATTAGTGGCATAACCTTTCACTTTCTGCATTCTCCCCTCACACCTACAAGGCTCCGTCTACAAAATCGGATCAAAAATATGATTGGTTAGTGGTGGGTCGATCGGCACAAAATGCCTAGCTTTTTGGTTTCAGCTTGATAATATTTGAAACTATCACCTACTGATGGTTTCTGTCACCTTGTACACAGATGAATTTGAATTTGACGAACTCAACGGCACAACGACAGGGTTTAAGGTTGAGCCTACTTCTTATTTCATTCAGTTGGAGCTCAAAAGACTAAGTTTGGACCAATCTTCATTGACAGAGCATTGGTATGTCCAGCACTGCTTGAAATTCCATAATCCTCAATGGATGAGTAAACATGCAACTAAATATTTCTAGCATCACAAATGGAAATCTGTGCTGCCAGTGTGGAATTCATTTTGACAACGAGGGTAATGAAGCACCCATTTGTGTTGTTGAACGTTTCATTGCAAATTTATGTGATTTTTGAACATTCATCGATGTCTAAGGACACCTTTCCAATGCTTTCTCCCTTTGCTCCCTTGCTCTGAGACCAGTCTTGCCAATATACTACTCATGCTGACTGCTCAGCCCGTGCAATCTCTTTTGTTAATATCCACTCTAAACTGACAACAATAGATTTCAAAGACATTCTATGAATTGTGAAATATGTGAGAAAGAAACTTTTGAAATTACACATAATCTTAGTTCTTGTGTCGTCATGAAGGAATATTCCTCATGAAGTTAAGTAATATGTGATGAGCATTAACAGCATGCCAATAAAGAACAAAGCACATTGATTAGCATTAATGGAGAAGTCCTTAGAATGTTTAAGAATACGTTATTTCACTGCACTTGGTGCCAC
Source organism: Hemiscyllium ocellatum (assembly GCF_020745735.1). Lineage (NCBI taxonomy): Eukaryota > Metazoa > Chordata > Chondrichthyes > Orectolobiformes > Hemiscylliidae > Hemiscyllium > Hemiscyllium ocellatum. The sequence continues at coordinate 31,822,893 of NC_083413.1, forward strand.
CATACTGCCGTCAACCCGTCTAAAAAGCGCCGAAGTTTACAGCATTCGAACAAGACGCTGATAGTCTTGGAAGTCATAAGCTAACAGCTCACAATCGAAACTATTTGATGTACATTCCGCAAAATGCTAATCTTAAATCATTAACGGATTGATATGTATGTAATATTTGGATAACAATGTCCTACCATCACAATGTGAAGTGTTTGTTGCGTTGATGCTGTACCCAGGAAAGCAACTGCATGTGAAGCTTCCAATTGTATTATTGCAGACTTGTTCACAATTCGATGTGTTGGTTGCGCATTCATCTATATCTACAGAAAAAAGTCCAATTTTTGATTACTCACTATGTTTGACATTCGACAGTGCCTTAGAAATTTACATCACATGATCTCATCAGTGTCTCAGGATTCTGTCATGTAAATATCTTGTGTGAACTGACAACAATACTTTCATAATCTGTCTAAATGAAATATGAACTATGGTTCTGCAAGCTGGACTCAGAATGTTCGAGAAAGTAGCCATGATATGACATGATCACCTGCAGATCTCCATTACATTTTCTCTCAAATTTCTCACATGACCGGTGCTCCGGTTTCCTCCCACAATCCAAAAATGTGCAGGATAGATGAATTGGACATGCTAAGTTGCCCGCAGTGTGAGCTGAAGTGGCAAATGTAGCGGGGTGGGTCTGGGTGAGTTGCACTTGTGCAGGTCGGTGTCGGCGTGTTCGGCCAAATGGCCTGTTTCCACACTGGAAGAAATCTAATCTAATCTAACCATGTGATGGTCATGCGACTGTATTAGTGGAATAACCTTTCACTTTCTGCATTCTCCCCTCACACCTACAAGGCTCCGTCTACAAAATCGGATCAAAAATATGATTGGTTAATGGTGGGTCGATCGGCACAAAATGCCTAGCTTTTTGGTTTCAGCTTGATAATATTTGAAACTATCACCTACTGATGGTTTCTGTCACCTTGTACACAGATGAATTTGAATTTGACGAACTCAACGGCACAACGACAGGGTTTAAGGTTGAGCCTACTTCTTATTTCATTCAGTTGGAGCTCAAAAGACTAAGTTTGGACCAATCTTCATTGACAGAGCATTGGTATGTCCAGCACTGCTTGAAATTCCATAATCCTCAATGGATGAGTAAACATGCAACTAAATATTTCTAGCATCACAAATGGAAATCTGTGCTGCCAGTGTGGAATTCATTTTGACAACGAGGGTAATGAAGCACCCATTTGTGTTGTTGAACGTTTCATTGCAAATTTATGTGATTTTTGAACATTCATCGATGTCTAAGGACACCTTTCCAATGCTTTCTCCCTTTGCTCCCTTGCTCTGAGACCAGTCTTGCCAATATACTACTCATGCTGACTGCTCAGCCCGTGCAATCTCTTTTGTTAATATCCACTCTAAACTGACAACAATAGATTTCAAAGACATTCTATGAATTGTGAAATATGTGAGAAAGAAACTTTTGAAATTACACATAATCTTAGTTCTTGTGTCGTCATGAAGGAATATTCCTCATGAAGTTAAGTAATATGTGATGAGCATTAACAGCATGCCAATAAAGAACAAAGCACATTGATTAGCATTAATGGAGAAGTCCTTAGAATGTTTAAGAATACGTTATTTCACTGCACTTGGTGCCACCATACTGCCGTCAACCCGTCTAAAAAGCGCCGAAGTTTACAGCATTCGAACAAGACGCTGATAGTCTTGGAAGTCATAAGCTAACAGCTCACAATCGAAACTATTTGATGTACATTCCGCAAAATGCTAATCTTAAATCATTAACGGATTGATATGTATGTAATATTTGGATAACAATGTCCTACCATCACAATGTGAAGTGTTTGTTGCGTTGATGCTGTACCCAGGAAAGCAACTGCATGTGAAGCTTCCAATTGTATTATTGCAGACTTGTTCACAATTCGATGTGTTGGTTGCGCATTCATCTATATCTACAGAAAAAAGTCCAATTTTTGATTACTCACTATGTTTGACATTCGACAGTGCCTTAGAAATTTACATCACATGATCTCATCAGTGTCTCAGGATTCTGTCATGTAAATATCTTGTGTGAACTGACAACAATACTTTCATAATCTGTCTAAATGAAATATGAACTATGGTTCTGCAAGCTGGACTCAGAATGTTCGAGAAAGTAGCCATGATATGACATGATCACCTGCAGATCTCCATTACATTTTCTCTCAAATTTCTCACATGACCGGTGCTCCGGTTTCCTCCCACAATCCAAAAATGTGCAGGATAGATGAATTGGACATGCTAAGTTGCCCGCAGTGTGAGCTGAAGTGGCAAATGTAGCGGGGTGGGTCTGGGTGAGTTGCACTTGTGCAGGTCGGTGTCGGCGTGTTCGGCCAAATGGCCTGTTTCCACACTGGAAGAAATCTAATCTAATCTAACCATGTGATGGTCATGCGACTGTATTAGTGGAATAACCTTTCACTTTCTGCATTCTCCCCTCACACCTACAAGGCTCCGTCTACAAAATCGGATCAAAAATATGATTGGTTAATGGTGGGTCGATCGGCACAAAATGGCTAGCTTTTTGGTTTCAGCTTGATAATATTTGAAACTATCACCTACTGATGGATTCTGTGACCTTGTACACAACTGACTTTGAATTTGACATACTCAACGGCACAACGACAGGGTTTAAGGTTGAGCCTACTTCTTATTTCATTCAGTTGGAGCTCAAAAGACTAAGTTTGGACCAATCTTCATTGACAGAGCATTGGTATGTCCTGCATTGCTTGAAATTCCATAATCTTCAATGGATGAGTAAACATGCAATTAAATATTTCTAGCATCACAAATGGAAATCTGTGCTGCGGGTGTGGAATTGATTTTGACAACGAGGGTAATGAAGCACCCATTTGTGTTGTTGAACGTTTCATTGCAAATTTTTGTGATTTTTGAACATTCATCGATGTCTAAGGACACCTTTTCAATGCTTTCTCCCTTTGCTCCCTTGCTCTGAGACCAGTCTTGCCAATATACTACTCATGCTGACTGCTCAGCCAGTGCAATCTCTTTTGTTAATATCCACTCTAAACTGACAACAATAGATTTCAAAGACATTCTATGAATTGTGAAATATGTGAGAAAGAAACTTTTGAAATTACACATAATCTTAGTTCCTGTGTCGTCATGAAGGAATATTCCTCATCAAGTTAAGTAATATGTGATGAGCATTAACAGCATGCCAATAAAGAACAAAGCACATTGATTAGCATTAATGGAGAAGTCCTTAGAATGTTTAAGAATACGTTATTTCACTGCACTTGGTGCCACCATACTGCCGTCAACCCGTCTAAAAAGCGCCGAAGTTTACAGCATTCGAACAAGACGCTGATAGTCTTGGAAGTCATAAGCTAACAGCTCACAATCGAAACTATTTGATGTACATTCCGCAAAATGCTAATCTGAAATCATTAACGGATTGATATGTATGTAATATTTGGATAACAATGTCCTACCATCACAATGTGAAGTGTTTGTTGCGTTGATGCTGTACCCAGGAAAGCAACTGCATGTGAAGCTTCCAATTGTATTATTGCAGACTTGCTCACAATTCGATGTGTTGGTTGCGCATTCATCTATATCTACAGAAAAAAGTCCAATTTTTGATTACTCACTATGTTTGACATTCGACAGTGCCTTAGAAATTTACATCACATGATCTCATCAGTGTCTCAGGATTCTGTCATGTAAATATCTTGTGTGAACTGACAACAATACTTTCATAATCTGTCTAAATGAAATATGAACTATGGTTCTGCAAGCTGGACTCAGAATGTTCGAGAAAGTAGCCATGATATGACATGAACACCTGCAGATCTCCATTACATTTTCTCTCAAATTTCTCACATGACCGGTGCTCCGGTTTCCTCCCACAATCCAAAAATGTGCAGGATAGATGAATTGGCCATGCTAAGTTGCCCGCAGTGTGAGCTGAAGTGGCAAATGTAGCGGGGTGGGTCTGGGTGAGTTGCACTTGTGCAGGTCGGTGTCGGCGTGTTCGGCCAAATGGCCTGTTTCCACACTGGAAGTAATCTAATCTAATCTAACCATGTGATGGTCATGCGACTATATTAGTGGCATAACCTTTCACTTTCTGCATTCTCCCCTCACACCTACAAGGCTCCGTCTACAAAATCGGATCAAAAATATGATTGGTTAATGGTGGGTCAATCGGCACATAATGCCTAGCTTTTTGGTTTCAGCTTGATAATATTTGAAACTATCACCTACTGATGGATTCTGTCACCTTGTACACAACTGACTTTGAATTTGACATACTCAACGGCACAACGACAGGGTTTAAGGTTGAGCCTACTTCTTATTTCATTCAGTTGGAGCTCAAAAGACTAAGTTTGGACCAATCTTCATTGACAGAGCGTTGGTATGTCCTGCATTGCTTGAAATTCCATAATCTTCAATGGATGAGTAAACATGCAATTAAATATTTCTAGCATCACAAATGGAAATCTGTGCTGCGGGTGTGGAATTGATTTTGACAACGAGGCTAATGAAGCACCCATTTGTGTTGTTGAACGTTTCATTGCAAATTTATGTGATTTTTGAACATTCATCGATGTCTAAGGACACCTTTCCAATGCTTTCTCCCTTTGCTCCCTTGCTCTGAGACCAGTCTTGCCAATATACTACTCATGCTGACTGCTCAGCCAGTGCAATCTCTTCTGTTAATATCCACTCTAAACTGACAACAATAGATTTCAAAGACATTCTATGAATTGTGAAATATGTGAGAAAGAAATTTCTTGAAATTACACATAATCTTAGTTCTTGTGTCGTTATGAAGGAACATTCCTCACCAAGTTAAGTAATATGTGATGAGCATTAACAGCATGCCAATAAAGAACAAAGCACATTGATTAGCATTAATGGAGAAGTCCTTAGAATGTTTAAGAATACGTTATTTCACTGCACTTGGTGCCACCATACTGCCGTCAACCCGTCTAAAAAGCGCCGAAGTTTACAGCATTCGAACAAGACGCTGATAGTCTTGGAAGTCATAAGCTAACAGCTCACAATCGAAACTATTTGATGTACATTCCGCAAAATGCTAATCTTAAATCATTAACGGATTGATATGTATGTAATATTTGGATAACAATGTCCTACCATCACAATGTGAAGTGTTTGTTGCGTTGATGCTGTACCCAGGAAAGCAACTGCATGTGAAGCTTCCAATTGTATTATTGCAGACTTGCTCACAATTCGATGTGTTGGTTGCGCATTCATCTATATCTACAGAAAAAAGTCCAATTTTTGATTACTCACTATGTTTGACATTCGACAGTGCCTTAGAAATTTACATCACATGATCTCATCAGTGTCTCAGGATTCTGTCATGTAAATATCTTGTGTGAACTGACAACAATACTTTCATAATCTGTCTAAATGAAATATGAACTATGGTTCTGCAAGCTGGACTCAGAATGTTCGAGAAAGTAGCCATGATATGACATGAACACCTGCAGATCTCCATTACATTTTCTCTCAAATATATCACATGACCGGTGCTCCGGTTTCCTCCCACAATCCAAAAATGTGCAGGATAGATGAATTGGCCATGCTAAGTTGCCCGCAGTGTGAGCTGAAGTGGCAAATGTAGCGGGGTGGGTCTGGGTGAGTTGCGCTTCGGCAGCTCGGTGTCGGCGTGTTCGGCCAAATGGCCTGTTTCCACACTGGAAGTAATCTAATCTAATCTAACCATGTGATGGTCATGCGACTATATTAGTGGCATAACCTTTCACTTTCTGCATTCTCCCCTCACACCTACAAGGCTCCGTCTACAAAATCGGATCAAAAATATGATTGGTTAATGGTGGGTCAATCGGCACATAATGCCTAGCTTTTTGGTTTCAGCTTGATAATATTTGAAACTATCACCTACTGATGGATTCTGTCACCTTGTACACAACTGACTTTGAATTTGACATACTCAACGGCACAACGACAGGGTTTAAGGTTGAGCCTACTTCTTATTTCATTCAGTTGGAGCTCAAAAGACTAAGTTTGGACCAATCTTCATTGACAGAGCGTTGGTATGTCCTGCATTGCTTGAAATTCCATAATCTTCAATGGATGAGTAAACATGCAATTAAATATTTCTAGCATCACAAATGGAAATCTGTGCTGCGGGTGTGGAATTGATTTTGACAACGAGGCTAATGAAGCACCCATTTGTGTTGTTGAACGTTTCATTGCAAATTTATGTGATTTTTGAACATTCATCGATGTCTAAGGACACCTTTCCAATGCTTTCTCCCTTTGCTCCCTTGCTCTGAGACCAGTCTTGCCAATATACTACTCATGCTGACTGCTCAGCCAGTGCAATCTCTTCTGTTAATATCCACTCTAAACTGACAACAATAGATTTCAAAGACATTCTATGAATTGTGAAATATGTGAGAAAGAAATTTCTTGAAATTACACATAATCTTAGTTCTTGTGTCGTTATGAAGGAACATTCCTCACCAAGTTAAGTAATATGTGATGAGCATTAACAGCATGCCAATAAAGAACAAAGCACATTGATTAGCATTAATGGAGAAGTCCTTAGAATGTTTAAGAATACGTTATTTCACTGCACTTGGTGCCACCATACTGCCGTCAACCCGTCTAAAAAGCGCCGAAGTTTACAGCATTCGAACAAGACGCTGATAGTCTTGGAAGTCATAAGCTAACAGCTCACAATCGAAACTATTTGATGTACATTCCGCAAAATGCTAATCTTAAATCATTAACGGATTGATATGTATGTAATATTTGGATAACAATGTCCTACCATCACAATGTGAAGTGTTTGTTGCGTTGATGCTGTACCCAGGAAAGCAACTGCATGTGAAGCTTCCAATTGTATTATTGCAGACTTGCTCACAATTCGATGTGTTGGTTGCGCATTCATCTATATCTACAGAAAAAAGTCCAATTTTTGATTACTCACTATGTTTGACATTCGACAGTGCCTTAGAAATTTACATCACATGATCTCATCAGTGTCTCAGGATTCTGTCATGTAAATATCTTGTGTGAACTGACAACAATACTTTCATAATCTGTCTAAATGAAATATGAACTATGGTTCTGCAAGCTGGACTCAGAATGTTCGAGAAAGTAGCCATGATATGACATGAACACCTGCAGATCTCCATTACATTTTCTCTCAAATATATCACATGACCGGTGCTCCGGTTTCCTCCCACAATCCAAAAATGTGCAGGATAGATGAATTGGCCATGCTAAGTTGCCCGCAGTGTGAGCTGAAGTGGCAAATGTAGCGGGGTGGGTCTGGGTGAGTTGCGCTTCGGCAGCTCGGTGTCGGCGTGTTCGGCCAAATGGCCTGTTTCCACACTGGAAGTAATCTAATCTAATCTAACCATGTGATGGTCATGCGACTGTATTAGTGGAATAACCTTTCACTTTCTGCATTCTCCCCTCACACCTACAAGGCTCCGTCTACAAAATCGGATCAAAAATATGATTGGTTAATGGTGGGTCGATCGGCACAAAATGCCTAGCTTTTTGGTTTCAGCTTGATAATATTTGAAACTATCACCTACTGATGGATTCTGTCACCTTGTACACAACTGACTTTGAATTTGACATACTCAACGGCACAACGACAGGGTTTAAGGTTGAGCCTACTTCTTATTTCATTCAGTTGGAGCTCAAAAGACTAAGTTTGGACCAATCTTCATTGACAGAGCGTTGGTATGTCCTGCATTGCTTGAAATTCCATAATCTTCAATGGATGAGTAAACATGCAATTAAATATTTCTAGCATCACAAATGGAAATCTGTGCTGCGGGTGTGGAATTGATTTTGACAACGAGGCTAATGAAGCACCCATTTGTGTTGTTGAACGTTTCATTGCAAATTTATGTGATTTTTGAACATTCATCGATGTCTAAGGACACCTTTCCAATGCTTTCTCCCTTTGCTCCCTTGCTCTGAGACCAGTCTTGCCAATCTACTACTCATGCTGACTGCACAGCCAGTGCAATCTCTTCTGTTAATATCCACTCTAAACTGACAACAATAGATTTCAAAGACATTCTATGAATTGTGAAATATGTGAGAAAGAAATTTCTTGAAATTACACATAATCTTAGTTCTTGTGTCGTCATGAAGGAACATTCCTCACCAAGTTAAGTAATATGTGATGAGCATTAACAGCATGCCAATAAAGAACAAAGCACATTTATGAGCATTAATGGAGAAGTCCTTAGAATGTTTAAGAATACGTTATTTCACTGCACTTGGTGCCACCATACTGCCGTCAACCCGTCTAAAAAGCGCCGAAGTTTACAGCATTCGAACAAGACGCTGATAGTCTTGTAAGTCATAAGCTAACAGCTCACAATCGAAACTATTTGATGTACATTCCGCAAAATGCTAATCTGAAATCATTAACGGATTGATATGTATGTAATATTTGGATAACAATGTCCTACCATCACAATGTGAAGTGTTTGTTGCGTTGATGCTGTACCCAGGAAAGCAACTGCATGTGAAGCTTCCAATTGTATTATTGCAGACTTGTTCACAATTCGATGTGTTGGTTGCGCATTCATCTATATCTACAGAAAAAAGTCCAATTTTTGATTACTCACTATGTTTGACATTCGACAGTGCCTTAGAAATTTACATCACATGATCTCATCAGTGTCTCAGGATTCTGTCATGTAAATATCTTGTGTGAACTGACAACAATACTTTCATAATCTGTCTAAATGAAATATGAACTATGGTTCTGCAAGCTGGACTCAGAATGTTCGAGAAAGTAGCCATGATATGACATGAACACCTGCAGATCTCCATTACATTTTCTCTAAAAATTTCTCACATGACCGGTGCTCCGGTTTCCTCCCACAATCCAAAAATGTGCAGGATAGATGAATTGGCCATGCTAAGTTGCCCGCAGTGTGAGCTGAAGTGGCAAATGTAGCGGGGTGGGTCTGGGTGAGTTGCACTTGTGCAGGTCGGTGTCGGCGTGTTCGGCCAAAGGGCCTGTTTCCACACTGGAAGTAATCTAATCTAATCTAACCATGTGATGGTCATGCGACTGTATTAGTGGCATAACCTTTCACTTTCTGCATTCTTCCCTCACAACTACAAGGCTCCGTCTACAAAATCGGATCAAAAATATGATTGGTTAATGGTGGGTCGATCGGCACAAAATGCCTAGCTTTTTGGTTTCAGCTTGATAATATTTGAAACTATCACCTACTGATGGTTTCTGTCACCTTGTACACAGATGAATTTGAATTTGACGAACTCAACGGCACAACGACAGGGTTTAAGGTTGAGCCTACTTCTTATTTCATTCAGTTGTAGCTCAAAAGACTAAGTTTGGACCAATCTTCATTGACAGAGCGTTGGTATGTACAGCACTGCTTGAAATTCCATAATCCTCAATGGATGAGTAAACATGCAACTAAATATTTCTAGCATCACAAATGGAAATCTGTGCTGCGGGTGTGGAATTCATTTTGACAACGAGGGTAATGAAGCACCCATTTGTGTTGTTGAACGTTTCATTGCAAATTTATGTGATTTTTGAACATTCATCGATGTCTAAGGACACCTTTCCAATGCTTTCTCCCTTTGCTCCCTTGCTCTGAGACCAGTCTTGCCAATCTACTACTCATGCTGACTGCTCAGCCAGTGCAATCTCTTTTGTTAATATCCACTCTAAACTGACAACAATAGATTTCAAAGACATTCTATGAATTGTGAAATATGTGAGAAAGAAACTTTTGAAATTACACATAATCTTAGTTCTTGTGTCGTCATGAAGGAATATTCCTCATCAAGTTAAGTAATATGTGATGAGCATTAACAGCATGCCAATAAAGAACAAAGCACATTGATTAGCATTAATGGAGAAGTCCTTAGAATGTTTAAGAATACGTTATTTCACTGCACTTGGTGCCACCATACTGCCGTCAACCCGTCTAAAAAGCGCCGAAGTTTACAGCATTCGAACAAGACGCTGATAGTCTTGGAAGTCATAAGCTAACAGCTCACAATCGAAACTATTTGATGTACATTCCGCAAAATGCTAATCTGAAATCATTAACGGATTGATATGTATGTAATATTTGGATAACAATGTCCTACCATCACAATGTGAAGTGTTTGTTGCGTTGATGCTGTACCCAGGAAAGCAACTGCATGTGAAGCTTCCAACTGTATTATTGCAGACTTGCTCACAATTCGATGTGTTGGTTGCGCATTCATCTATATCTACAGAAAAAAGTCCAATTTTTGATTACTCACTATGTTTGACATTCGACAGTGCCTTAGAAATTTACATCACATGATCTCATCAGTGTCTCAGGATTCTGTCATGTAAATATCTTGTGTGAACTGACAACAATACTTTCATAATCTGTCTAAATGAAATATGAACTATGGTTCTGCAAGCTGGACTCAGAATGTTCGAGAAAGTAGCCATGATATGACATGATCACCTGCAGATCTCCATTACATTTTCTCTCAAATTTCTCACATGACCGGTGCTCCGGTTTCCTCCCACAATCCAAAAATGTGCAGGATAGATGAATTGGCCATGCTAAGTTGCCCGCAGTGTGAGCTGAAGTGGCAAATGTAGCAGGGTCGGTCTGGGTGAGTTGCGCTTCGGCAGGTCGGTGTCGGCTTGTTCGGCCAAAGGTCCTGTTTCCACACTGGAAGTAATCTAATCTAATCTAACCATGTGATGGTCATGCGACTGTATTAGTGGCATAACCTTTCACTTTCTGCATTCTCCCCTCACACCTACAAGGCTCCGTCTACAAATTCGGCTCAAAAATATGATTGGTTAATGGTGGGTCGATCGGCACAAAATGCCTAGCTTTTTGGGTTCAGCTTGATAATATTTGAAACTATCACCTACTGATGGATTCTGTCACCTTGTACACAACTGACTTTGAATTTGACGAACTCAACGGCACAACGACAGGGTTTAAGGTTGAGCCTACTTCTTATTTCATTCAGTTGGAGCTCAAAAGACTAAGTTTGGACCAATCTTCATTGACAGAGCGTTGGTATGTCCTGCATTGCTTGAAATTCCATAATCTTCAATGGATGAGTAAACATGCAATTAAATATTTCAAGCATCACAAATGGAAATCTGTGCTGCGGGTGTGGAATTGATTTTGACAACGAGGCTAATGAAGCACCCATTTGTGTTGTTGAATGTTTCATTGCAAATTTATGTGATTTTTGAACATTCATCGATGTCTAAGGACACCTTTCCAATGCTTTCTCCCTTTGCTCCCTTGCTCTGAGACCAGTCTTGCCAATCTACTACTCATGCTGACTGCACAGCCCGTGCAATCTCTTTTGTTAATATCCACTCTAAACTGACAACAATAGATTTCAAAGACATTCTATGAATTGTGAAATATGTGAGAAAGAAATTTCTTGAAATTACACATAATCTGAGTTCTTGTGTCGTCATGAAGGAACATTCCTCACCAAGCTAAGTAATATGTGATGAGCATTAACAGCATGCCAATAAAGAACAAAGCACATTTATGAGCATTAATGGAGAAGTCCTTAGAATGTTTAAGAATACGTTATTTCACTGCACTTGGTGCCACCATACTGCCGTCAACCCGTCCAAAAAGCGCCGAAGTTTACAGCATTCGAACAAGACGCTGATAGTCTTGTAAGTCATAAGCTAACAGCTCACAATCGAAACGACTGGATGTACATTCCGCAAAATGCTAATCTTAAATCATTAACGGATTGATATGTATGTAATATTTGGATAACAATGTCCTACCATCACAATGTGAAGTGTTTGTTGCGTTGATGCTGTACCCAGGAAAGCAACTGCATGTGAAGCTTCCAATTGTATTATTGCAGACTTGCTCACAATTCGATGTGTTGGTTGCGCATTCATCTATATCTACAGAAAAAAGTCCAATTTTTGATTACTCACTATGTTTGACATTCGACAGTGCCTTAGAAATTTACATCACATGATCTCATCAGTGTCTCAGGATTCTGTCATGTAAATATCTTGTGTGAACTGACAACAATACTTTCATAATCTGTCTAAATGAAATATGAACTATGGTTCTGCAAGCTGGACTCAGAATGTTCGAGAAAGTAGCAATGATATGACATGAACACCTGCAGATCTCCATTACATTTTCTCTCAAATTTCTCACATGACCGGTGCTCCGGTTTCCTCCCACAATCCAAAAATGTGCAGGATAGATGAATTGGCCATGCTAAGTTGCCCGCAGTGTGAGCTGAAGTGGCAAATGTAGCGGGGTGGGTCTGGGTGAGTTGCGCTTCGGCAGCTCGGTGTCGGCGTGTTCGGCCAAAGGGCCTGTTTCCACACTGGAAGTAATCTAATCTAATCTAACCATGTGATGGTCATGCGACTGTATTAGTGGCATAACCTTTCACTTTCTGCATTCTCCCCTCACACCTACAAGGCTCCGTCTACAAAATCGGATCAAAAATATGATTGGTTAATGGTGGGTCGATCGGCACAAAATGCCTAGCTTTTTGGGTTCAGCTTGATAATATTTGAAACTATCACCTACTGATGGATTCTGTCACCTTGTACACAGATGAATTTGAATTTGACGAACTCAACGGCACAACGACAGGGTTTAAGGTTGAGCCTACTTCTTATTTCATTCAGTTGTAGCTCAAAAGACTAAGTTTGGACCAATCTTCATTGACAGAGCGTTGGTATGTACAGCACTGCTTGAAATTCCATAATCCTCAATGGATGAGTAAACATGCAACTAAATATTTCTAGCATCACAAATGGAAATCTGTGCTGCGGGTGTGGAATTCATTTTGACAACGAGCGTAATGAAGCACCCATTTGTGTTGTTGAACGTTTCATTGCAAATTTATGTGATTTTTGAACATTCATCGATGTCTAAGGACACCTTTCCAATGCTTTCTCCCTTTGCTCCCTTGCTCTGAGACCAGTCTTGCCAATATACTACTCATGCTGACTGCACAGCCCGTGCAATCTCTTTTGTTAATATCCACTCTAAACTGACAACAATAGATTTCAAAGACATTCTATGAATTGTGAAATATGTGAGAAAGAAACTTCTGGAAATTACACATAATCTTAGTTCTTGTGTCGTCATGAAGGAATATTCCTCATCAAGTTAAGTAATATGTGATGAGCATTAACAGCATGCCAATAAAGAACAAAGCACATTTATGAGCATTAATGGAGAAGTCCTTAGAATGTTTAAGAATACGTTATTTCACTGCACTTGGTGCCACCATACTGCCGTCAACCCGTCTAAAAAGCGCCGAAGTTTACAGCATTCGAACAAGACGCTGATAGTCTTGTAAGTCATAAGCTAACAGCTCACAATCGAAACTATTTGATGTACATTCCGCAAAATGCTAATCTTAAATCATTAACGGATTGATATGTATGTAATATTTGGATAACAATGTCCTACCATCACAATGTGAAGTGTTTGTTGCGTTGATGCTGTACCCAGGAAAGCAACTGCATGTGAAGCTTCCAACTGTATTATTGCAGACTTGCTCACAATTCGATGTGTTGGTTGCGCATTCATCTATATCTACAGAAAAAAGTCCAATTTTTGATTACTCACTATGTTTGACATTCGACAGTGCCTAAGAAATTTACATCACATGTTCTCATCAGTGTCTCAGGATTCTGTCTTGTAAATATCTTGTGTGAACTGACAACAATACTTTCATAATCTGTCTAAATGAAATATGAACTATGGTTCTGCAAGCTGGACTCAGAATGTTCGAGAAAGTAGCCATGATATGACATGAACACCTGCAGATCTCCATTACATTTTCTCTCAAATTTCTCACATGACCGGAGCTCCGGTTTCCTCCCACAATCCAAAAATGTGCAGGATAGATGAATTGGCCATGCTAAGTTGCCTGCAGTGTGAGCTGAAGTGGCAAATGTAGCGGGGTGGGTCTGGGTGAGTTGCACTGGTGCAGGTCGGTGTAGGCGTGTTCGGCCAAAGGGCCTGTTTCCACACTGGAAGTAATCTAATCTAATCTAACCATGTGATGGTCATGCGACTGTATTAGTGGCATAACCTTTCACTTTCTACATTCTCCCCTCACACCTACAAGGCTCCGACTACAAATTCGGCTCAAAAGTATGATTGGTTAATGGTGGGTCGATCGGCACAAAATGCCTAGCTTTTTGGGTTCAGCTTGATAACATTTGAAACTATCACCTACTGATGGTTTCTGTCACCTTGTACACAGATGAATTTGAATTTGACGAACTCAACGGCACAACGACAGGGTTTAAGGTTGAGCCTACTTCTTATTTCATTCAGTTGTAGCTCAAAAGACTAAGTTTGGACCAATCTTCATTGACAGAGCGTTGGTATGTCCAGCACTGCTTGAAATTCCATAATCCTCAATGGATGAGTAAACATGCAATTAAATATTTCTAGCATCACAAATGGAAATCTGTGCTGCGGGTGTGGAATTCATTTTGACAATGAGGGTAATGAAGCACCCATTTGTGTTGTTGAACGTTTCATTGCAAATTTATGTGATTTTTGAACATTCATCGATGTCTAAGGACACCTTTCCAATGCTTTCTCCCTTTGCTCCCTTGCTCTGAGACCAGTCTTGCCAATCTACTACTCATGCTGACTGCACAGCCAGTGCAATCTCTTTTGTTAATATCCACTCTAAACTGACAACAATAGATTTCAAAGACATTCTATGTATTGTGAAATATGTGAGAAAGAAACTTCTGGAAATTACACATAATCTTAGTTCTTGTGTCGTCATGAAGGAACATTCCTCACCAAGTTAAGTAACATGTGATGAGCATTAACAGCATGCCAATAAAGAACAAAGCACATTAATAGCATTAATGGAGAAGTCCTTAGAATGTTTAAGAATACGTTATTTCACTGCACTTGGTGCCACCATACTGCCGTCAACCCGTCTAAAAAGCGCCGAAGTTTACAGCATTCGAACAAGACGCTGATAGTCTTGTAAGTCATAAGCTAACAGCTCACAATCGAAACTATTTGATGTACATTCCGCAAAATGCTAATCTTAAATCATTAACGGATTGATATGTATGTAATATTTGGATAACAATGTCCTACCATCACAATGTGAAGTGTTTGTTGCGTTGATGCTGTACCCAGGAAAGCAACTGCATGTGAAGCTTCCAATTGTATTATTGCAGACTTGTTCACAATTCGATGTGTTGGTTGCGCATTCATCTATATCTACAGAAAAAAGTCCAATTTTTGATTACTCACTATGTTTGACATTCGACAGTGCCTTAGAAATTTACATCACATGATCTCATCAGTGTCTCAGGATTCTGTCATGTAAATATCTTGTGTGAACTGACAACAATACTTTCATAATCTGTCTAAATGAAATATGAACTATGGTTCTGCAAGCTGGACTCAGAATGTACGAGAAAGTAGCCATGATTTGACATGAACACCTGCAGATCTCCATTACATTTTCTCTCAAATTTCTCACATGACCGGTGCTCCGGTCTCCTCCCACAATCCAAAAATGTGCAGGATAGATGAATTGGCCATGCTAAGTTGCCCGCAGTGTGAGCTGAAGTGGCAAATGTAGCGGGGTGGGTCTGGGTGAGTTGCGCTTCGGCAGCTCGGTGTCGGCGTGTTGGGCCAAAGGGCCTGTTTCCACACTGGAAGTAATCTAATCTAATCTAACCATGTGATCGTCATGCGACTGTATTAGTGGAATAACCTTTCACTTTCTGCATTCTCCCCTCACACCTACAAGGCTCCGACTACAAATTCGGCTCAACAATATGATTGGTTGATGGTGGGTCGATCGGCACAAAATGCCTAGCTTTTTGGGTTCAGCTTGATCATATTTGAAACTATCACCTACTGATGGATTCTGTCACCTTGTACACAACTGACTTTGAATTTGACGAACTCAACGGCACAACAACAGGGTTTAAGGTCGAGCCTACTTCTTATTTCATTCAGTTGGAGCTCAAAAGGCTAAGTTTGGACCAATCTTCATTGACAGAGCATTGGTATGTCCTGCATTGCTTGAAATTCCATAATCCTCAATGGATGAGTAAACATGCAATTAAATATTTCTAGCATCACAAATGGAAATCTGTGCTGCGGGTGTGGAATTCATTTTGACAACGAGGGTAATGAAGCACCCATTTGTGTTGTTGAACGTTTCATTGCAAATTTATGTGATTTTTGAACATTCATCGATGTCTAAGGACACCTTTCCAATGCTTTCTCCCTTTGCTCCCTTGCTCTGAGACCAGTCTTGCCAATCTACTACTCATGCTGACTGCACAGCCAGTGCAATCTCTTTTGTTAATATCCACTCTAAACTGACAACAATAGATTTCAAAGACATTCTATGTATTGTGAAATATGTGAGAAAGAAACTTCTGGAAATTACACATAATCTGAGTTCTTGTGTCGTCATGAAGGAACATTCCTCACCAAGTTAAGTAATATGTGATGAGCATTAACAGCATGCCAATAAAGAACAAAGCACATTTATTAGCATTAATGGAGAAGTCCTTAGAATGTTTAAGAATACGTTATTTCACTGCACTTGGTGCCACCATACTGCCGTCAACCCGTCTAAAAAGCGCCGAAGTTTACAGCATTCGAACAAGACGCTGATAGTCTTGTAAGTCATAAGCTAACAGCTCACAATCGAAACTATTTGATGTACATTCCGCAAAATGCTAATCTTAAATCATTAACGGATTGATATGTATGTAATATTTGGATAACAATGTCCTACCATCACAATGTGAAGTGTTTGTTGCGTTGATGCTGTACCCAGGAAAGCAACTGCATGTGAAGCTTCCAATTGTATTATTGCAGACTTGTTCACAATTCGATGTGTTGGTTGCGCATTCATCTATATCTACAGAAAAAAGTCCAATTTTTGATTACTCACTACGTTTGACATTCGACAGTGCCTTAGAAATTTACATCACATGATCTCATCAGTGTCTCAGGATTCTGTCATGTAAATATCTTGTGTGAACTGACAACAATACTTTCATAATCTGTCTAAATGAAATATGAACTATGGTTCTGCAAGCTGGACTCAGAATGTTCGAGAAAGTAGCCATGATATGACATGAACAACTGCAGATCTCCATTACATTTTCTCTAAAAATTTCTCACATGACCGGTGCTCCGGTTTCCTCCCACAATCCAAAAATGTGCAGGATAGATGAATTGGACATGCTAAGTTGCCCGCAGTGTGAGCTGAAGTGGCAAATGTAGCGGGGTGGGTCTGGGTGAGTTGCGCTTCGGCAGCTCGTTGTCGGCGTGTTCGGCCAAAGGGCCTGTTTCCACACTGGAAGTAATCTAATCTAATCTAACCATGTGATGGTCATGCGACTGTATTAGTGGCATAACCTTTCACTTTCTGCATTCTCCCCTCACACCTACAAGGCTCCGACTACAAAATCGGATCAAAAATATGATTGGTTAATGGTGGGTCGATCGGCACAAAATGCCTAGCTTTTTGGGTTCAGCTTGATAATATTTGAAACTATCACCTACTGATGGATTCTGTCACCTTGTACACAACTGACTTTGAATTTGACGAACTCAACGGCACAACGACAGGGTTTAAGGTTGAGCCTACTTCTTATTTCATTCAGTTGGAGCTCAAAAGGCTAAGTTTGGACCAATCTTCATTGACAGAGCGTTGGTATGTCCTGCATTGCTTGAAATTCCATAATCCTCAATGGATGAGTAAACATGCAATTAAATATTTCTAGCATCACAAATGGAAATCTGTGCTGCGGGTGTGGAATTCATTTTGACAACGAGGGTAATGAAGCACCCATTTGTGTTGTTGAACGTTTCATTGCAAATTTATGTGATTTTTGAACATTCATCGATGTCTAAGGACACCTTTCCAATGCTTTCTCCCTTTGCTCCCTTGCTCTGAGACCAGTCTTGCCAATCTACTACTCATGCTGACTGCACAGCCAGTGCAATCTCTTCTGTTAATATCCACTCTAAACTGACAACAATAGATTTCAAAGACATTCTATGTATTGTGAAATATGTGAGAAAGAAACTTCTGGAAATTACACATAATCTGAGTTCTTGTGTCGTCATGAAGGAACATTCCTCACCAAGTTAAGTAATATGTGATGAGCATTAACAGCATGCCAATAAAGAACAAAGCACATTTATTAGCATTAATGGAGAAGTCCTTAGAATGTTTAAGAATACGTTATTTCACTGCACTTGGTGCCACCATACTGCCGTCAACCCGTCTAAAAAGCGCCGAAGTTTACAGCATTCGAACAAGACGCTGATAGTCTTGTAAGTCATAAGCTAACAGCTCACAATCGAAACTATTTGATGTACATTCCGCAAAATGCTAATCTGAAATCATTAACGGATTGATATGTATGTAATATTTGGATAACAATGTCCTACCATCACAATGTGAAGTGTTTGTTGCGTTGCTGCTGTACCCAGGAAAGCAACTGCATGTGAAGCTTCCAATTGTATTATTGCAGACTTGTTCACAATTCGATGTGTTGGTTGCGCATTCATCTATATCTACAGAAAAAAGTCCAATTTTTGATTACTCACTATGTTTGACATTCGACAGTGCCTTAGAAATTTACATCACATGATCTCATCAGTGTCTCAGGATTCTGTCATGTAAATATCTTGTGTGAACTGACAACAATACTTTCATAATCTGTCTAAATGAAATATGAACTATGGTTCTGCAAGCTGGACTCAGAATGTTCGAGAAAGTAGCCATGATATGACATGAACAACTGCAGATCTCCATTACATTTTCTCTCAAATTTCTCACATGACCGGTGCTCCGGTTTCCTCCCACAATCCAAAAATGTGCAGGATAGATGAATTGGCCATGCTAAGTTGCCCGCAGTGTGAGCTGAAGTGGCAAATGTAGCGGGGTGGGTCTGGGTGAGTTGCGCTTCGGCAGCTCGGTGTCGGCGTGTTCGGCCAAAGGGCCTGTTTCCACACTGGAAGTAATCTAATCTAATCTAACCATGTGATGGTCATGCGACTGTATTAGTGGCATAACCTTTCACTTTCTACATTCTCCCCTCACACCTACAAGGCTCCGACTACAAATTCGGCTCAAAAGTATGATTGGTTAATGGTGGGTCGATCGGCACAAAATGCCTAGCTTTTTGGGTTCAGCTTGATAACATTTGAAACTATCACCTACTGATGGTTTCTGTCACCTTGTACACAGATGAATTTGAATTTGACGAACTCAACGGCACAACGACAGGGTTTAAGGTTGAGCCTACTTCTTATTTCATTCAGTTGTAGCTCAAAAGACTAAGTTTGGACCAAGCTTCATTGACAGAGCGTTGGTATGTCCAGCACTGCTTGAAATTCCATAATCCTCAATGGATGAGTAAACATGCAATTAAGTATTTCTAGCATCACAAATGGAAATCTGTGCTGCGGGTGTGGAATTCATTTTGACAATGAGGGTAATGAAGCACCCATTTGTGTTGTTGAACGTTTCATTGCAAATTTATGTGATTTTTGAACATTCATCGATGTCTAAGGACACCTTTCCAATGCTTTCTCCCTTTGCTCCCTTGCTCTGAGACCAGTCTTGCCAATCTACTACTCATGCTGACTGCACAGCCCGTGCAATCTCTTCTGTTAATATCCACTCTAAACTGACAACAATAGATTTCAAAGACATTCTATGAATTGTGAAATATGTGAGAAAGAAACTTCTGGAAATTACACATAATCTGAGTTCTTGTGTCGTCATGAAGGAACATTCCTCACCAAGTTAAGTAATATGTGATGAGCATTAACAGCATGCCAATAAAGAACAAAGCACATTTATTAGCATTAATGGAGAAGTCCTTAGAATGTTTAAGAATACGTTATTTCACTGCACTTGGTGCCACCATACTGCCGTCAACCCGTCTAAAAAGCGCCGAAGTTTACAGCATTCGAACAAGACGCTGATAGTCTTGTAAGTCATAAGCTAACAGCTCACAATCGAAACTATTTGATGTACATTCCGCAAAATGCTAATCTGAAATCATTAACGGATTGATATGTATGTAATATTTGGATAACAATGTCCTACCATCACAATGTGAAGTGTTTGTTGCGTTGCTGCTGTACCCAGGAAAGCAACTGCATGTGAAGCTTCCAATTGTATTATTGCAGACTTGTTCACAATTCGATGTGTTGGTTGCGCATTCATCTATATCTACAGAAAAAAGTCCAATTTTTGATTACTCACTATGTTTGACATTCGACAGTGCCTTAGAAATTTACATCACATGATCTCATCAGTGTCTCAGGATTCTGTCATGTAAATATCTTGTGTGAACTGACAACAATACTTTCATAATCTGTCTAAATGAAATATGAACTATGGTTCTGCAAGCTGGACTCAGAATGTTCGAGAAAGTAGCCATGATATGACATGAACAACTGCAGATCTCCATTACATTTTCTCTCAAATTTCTCACATGACCGGTGCTCCGGTTTCCTCCCACAATCCAAAAATGTGCAGGATAGATGAATTGGCCATGCTAAGTTGCCCGCAGTGTGAGCTGAAGTGGCAAATGTAGCGGGGTGGGTCTGGGTGAGTTGCGCTTCGGCAGCTCGGTGTCGGCGTGTTCGGCCAAAGGGCCTGTTTCCACACTGGAAGTAATCTAATCTAATCTAACCATGTGATGGTCATGCGACTGTATTAGTGGCATAACCTTTCACTTTCTACATTCTCCCCTCACACCTACAAGGCTCCGACTACAAATTCGGCTCAAAAGTATGATTGGTTAATGGTGGGTCGATCGGCACAAAATGCCTAGCTTTTTGGGTTCAGCTTGATAACATTTGAAACTATCACCTACTGATGGTTTCTGTCACCTTGTACACAGATGAATTTGAATTTGACGAACTCAACGGCACAACGACAGGGTTTAAGGTTGAGCCTACTTCTTATTTCATTCAGTTGTAGCTCAAAAGACTAAGTTTGGACCAAGCTTCATTGACAGAGCGTTGGTATGTCCAGCACTGCTTGAAATTCCATAATCCTCAATGGATGAGTAAACATGCAATTAAGTATTTCTAGCATCACAAATGGAAATCTGTGCTGCGGGTGTGGAATTCATTTTGACAATGAGGGTAATGAAGCACCCATTTGTGTTGTTGAACGTTTCATTGCAAATTTATGTGATTTTTGAACATTCATCGATGTCTAAGGACACCTTTCCAATGCTTTCTCCCTTTGCTCCCTTGCTCTGAGACCAGTCTTGCCAATATACTCCTCATGCTGACTGCACAGCCAGTGCAATCTCTTTTGTTAATATCCACTCTAAACTGACAACAATAGATTTCAAAGACATTCTATGAATTGTGAAATATGTGAGAAAGAAACTTCTGGAAATTACACATAATCTGAGTTCTTGTGTCGTCATGAAGGAACATTCCTCACCAAGTTAAGTAATATGTGATGAGCATTAACAGCATGCCAATAAAGAACAAAGCACATTAATAGCATTAATGGAGAAGTCCTTAGAATGTTTAAGAATACGTTATTTCACTGCACTTGGTGCCACCATACTGCCGTCAACCCGTCTAAAAAGCGCCGAAGTTTACAGCATTCGAACAAGACGCTGATAGTCTTGGAAGTCATAAGCTAACAGCTCACAATCGAAACTATTTGATGTACATTCCGCAAAATGCTAATCTTAAATCATTAACGGATTGATATGTATGTAATATTTGGATAACAATGTCCTACCATCACAATGTGAAGTGTTTGTTGCGTTGATGCTGTACCCAGGAAAGCAACTGCATGTGAAGCTTCCAATTGTATTATTGCAGACTTGTTCACAATTCGATGTGTTGGTTGCGCATTCATCTATATCTACAGAAAAAAGTCCAATTTTTGATTACTCACTATGTTTGACATTCGACAGTGCCTTAGAAATTTACATCACATGATCTCATCAGTGTCTCAGGATTCTGTCATGTAAATATCTTGTGTGAACTGACAACAATACTTTCATAATCTGTCTAAATGAAATATGAACTATGGTTCTGCAAGCTGGACTCAGAATGTACGAGAAAGTAGCCATGATTTGACATGAACACCTGCAGATCTCCATTACATTTTCTCTCAAATTTCTCACATGACCGGTGCTCCGGTCTCCTCCCACAATCCAAAAATGTGCAGGATAGATGAATTGGCCATGCTAAGTTGCCCGCAGTGTGAGCTGAAGTGGCAAATGTAGCGGGGTGGGTCTGGGTGAGTTGCGCTTCGGCAGCTCGGTGTCGGCGTGTTCGGCCAAAGGGCCTGTTTCCACACTGGAAGTAATCTAATCTAATCTAACCATGTGATCGTCATGCGACTGTATTAGTGGAATAACCTTTCACTTTCTGCATTCTCCCCTCACACCTACAAGGCTCCGACTACAAATTCGGCTCAACAATATGATTGGTTGATGGTGGGTCGATCGGCACAAAATGCCTAGCTTTTTGGGTTCAGCTTGATAATATTTGAAACTATCACCTACTGATGGATTCTGTCACCTTGTACACAACTGACTTTGAATTTGACGAACTCAACGGCACAACAACAGGGTTTAAGGTCGAGCCTACTTCTTATTTCATTCAGTTGGAGCTCAAAAGGCTAAGTTTGGACCAATCTTCATTGACAGAGCGTTGGTATGTCCTGCATTGCTTGAAATTCCATAATCCTCAATGGATGAGTAAACATGCAATTAAATATTTCTAGCATCACAAATGGAAATCTGTGCTGCGGGTGTGGAATTCATTTTGACAACGAGGGTAATGAAGCACCCATTTGTGTTGTTGAACGTTTCATTGCAAATTTATGTGATTTTTGAACATTCATCGATGTCTAAGGACACCTTTCCAATGCTTTCTCCCTTTGCTCCCTTGCTCTGAGACCAGTCTTGCCAATCTACTACTCATGCTGACTGCACAGCCAGTGCAATCTCTTTTGTTAATATCCACTCTAAACTGACAACAATAGATTTCAAAGACATTCTATGAATTGTGAAATATGTGAGAAAGAAACTTCTGGAAATTACACATAATCTGAGTTCTTGTGTCGTCATGAAGGAACATTCCTCACCAAGTTAAGTAACATGTGATGAGCATTAACAGCATGCCAATAAAGAACAAAGCACATTTATTAGCATTAATGGAGAAGTCCTTAGAATGTTTAAGAATACGTTATTTCACTGCACTTGGTGCCACCATACTGCCGTCAACCCGTCTAAAAAGCGCCGAAGTTTACAGCATTCGAACAAGACGCTGATAGTCTTGTAAGTCATAAGCTAACAGCTCACAATCGAAACTATTTGATGTACATTCCGCAAAATGCTAATCTTAAATCATTAACGGATTGATATGTATGTAATATTTGGATAACAATGTCCTACCATCACAATGTGAAGTGTTTGTTGCGTTGATGCTGTACCCAGGAAAGCAACTGCATGTGAAGCTTCCAATTGTATTATTGCAGACTTGTTCACAATTCGATGTGTTGGTTGCGCATTCATCTATATCTACAGAAAAAAGTCCAATTTTTGATTACTCACTATGTTTGACATTCGACAGTGCCTTAGAAATTTACATCACATGATCTCATCAGTGTCTCAGGATTCTGTCATGTAAATATCTTGTGTGAACTGACAACAATACTTTCATAATCTGTCTAAATGAAATATGAACTATGGTTCTGCAAGCTGGACTCAGAATGTACGAGAAAGTAGCCATGATTTGACATGAACACCTGCAGATCTCCATTACATTTTCTCTCAAATTTCTCACATGACCGGTGCTCCGGTCTCCTCCCACAATCCAAAAATGTGCAGGATAGATGAATTGGCCATGCTAAGTTGCCCGCAGTGTGAGCTGAAGTGGCAAATGTAGCGGGGTGGGTCTGGGTGAGTTGCGCTTCGGCAGCTCGGTGTCGGCGTGTTGGGCCAAAGGGCCTGTTTCCACACTGGAAGTAATCTAATCTAATCTAACCATGTGATCGTCATGCGACTGTATTAGTGGAATAACCTTTCACTTTCTGCATTCTCCCCTCACACCTACAAGGCTCCGACTACAAATTCGGCTCAACAATATGATTGGTTGATGGTGGGTCGATCGGCACAAAATGCCTAGCTTTTTGGGTTCAGCTTGATCATATTTGAAACTATCACCTACTGATGGATTCTGTCACCTTGTACACAACTGACTTTGAATTTGACGAACTCAACGGCACAACAACAGGGTTTAAGGTCGAGCCTACTTCTTATTTCATTCAGTTGGAGCTCAAAAGGCTAAGTTTGGACCAATCTTCATTGACAGAGCATTGGTATGTCCTGCATTGCTTGAAATTCCATAATCCTCAATGGATGAGTAAACATGCAATTAAATATTTCTAGCATCACAAATGGAAATCTGTGCTGCGGGTGTGGAATTCATTTTGACAACGAGGGTAATGAAGCACCCATTTGTGTTGTTGAACGTTTCATTGCAAATTTATGTGATTTTTGAACATTCATCGATGTCTAAGGACACCTTTCCAATGCTTTCTCCCTTTGCTCCCTTGCTCTGAGACCAGTCTTGCCAATCTACTACTCATGCTGACTGCACAGCCAGTGCAATCTCTTTTGTTAATATCCACTCTAAACTGACAACAATAGATTTCAAAGACATTCTATGTATTGTGAAATATGTGAGAAAGAAACTTCTGGAAATTACACATAATCTGAGTTCTTGTGTCGTCATGAAGGAACATTCCTCACCAAGTTAAGTAACATGTGATGAGCATTAACAGCATGCCAATAAAGAACAAAGCACATTTATTAGCATTAATGGAGAAGTCCTTAGAATGTTTAAGAATACGTTATTTCACTGCACTTGGTGCCACCATACTGCCGTCAACCCGTCTAAAAAGCGCCGAAGTTTACAGCATTCGAACAAGACGCTGATAGTCTTGTAAGTCATAAGCTAACAGCTCACAATCGAAACTATTTGATGTACATTCCGCAAAATGCTAATCTTAAATCATTAACGGATTGATATGTATGTAATATTTGGATAACAATGTCCTACCATCACAATGTGAAGTGTTTGTTGCGTTGATGCTGTACCCAGGAAAGCAACTGCATGTGAAGCTTCCAATTGTATTATTGCAGACTTGTTCACAATTCGATGTGTTGGTTGCGCATTCATCTATATCTACAGAAAAAAGTCCAATTTTTGATTACTCACTACGTTTGACATTCGACAGTGCCTTAGAAATTTACATCACATGATCTCATCAGTGTCTCAGGATTCTGTCATGTAAATATCTTGTGTGAACTGACAACAATACTTTCATAATCTGTCTAAATGAAATATGAACTATGGTTCTGCAAGCTGGACTCAGAATGTTCGAGAAAGTAGCCATGATACGACATGAACAACTGCAGATCTCCATTACATTTTCTCTAAAAATTTCTCACATGACCGGTGCTCCGGTTTCCTCCCACAATCCAAAAATGTGCAGGATAGATGAATTGGACATGCTAAGTTGCCCGCAGTGTGAGCTGAAGTGGCAAATGTAGCGGGGTGGGTCTGGGTGAGTTGCGCTTCGGCAGCTCGTTGTCGGCGTGTTCGGCCAAAGGGCCTGTTTCCACACTGGAAGTAATCTAATCTAATCTAACCATGTGATGGTCATGCGACTGTATTAGTGGCATAACCTTTCACTTTCTGCATTCTCCCCTCACACCTACAAGGCTCCGACTACAAAATCGGATCAAAAATATGATTGGTTAATGGTGGGTCGATCGGCACAAAATGCCTAGCTTTTTGGGTTCAGCTTGATAATATTTGAAACTATCACCTACTGATGGATTCTGTCACCTTGTACACAACTGACTTTGAATTTGACGAACTCAACGGCACAACGACAGGGTTTAAGGTTGAGCCTACTTCTTATTTCATTCAGTTGGAGCTCAAAAGGCTAAGTTTGGACCAATCTTCATTGACAGAGCATTGGTATGTCCTGCATTGCTTGAAATTCCATAATCCTCAATGGATGAGTAAACATGCAATTAAATATTTCTAGCATCACAAATGGAAATCTGTGCTGCGGGTGTGGAATTCATTTTGACAACGAGGGTAATGAAGCACCCATTTGTGTTGTTGAACGTTTCATTGCAAATTTATGTGATTTTTGAACATTCATCGATGTCTAAGGACACCTTTCCAATGCTTTCTCCCTTTGCTCCCTTGCTCTGAGACCAGTCTTGCCAATATACTACTCATGCTGACTGCTCAGCCAGTGCAATCTCTTTTGTTAATATCCACTCTAAACTGACAACAATAGATTTCAAAGACATTCTATGTATTGTGAAATATGTGAGAAAGAAACTTCTGGAAATTACACATAATCTTAGTTCTTGTGTCGTCATGAAGGAACATTCCTCACCAAGTTAAGTAACATGTGATGAGCATTAACAGCATGCCAATAAAGAACAAAGCACATTTATGAGCATTAATGGAGAAGTCCTTAGAATGTTTAAGAATACGTTATTTCACTGCACTTGGTGCCACCATACTGCCGTCAACCCGTCTAAAAAGCGCCGAAGTTTACAGCATTCGAACAAGACGCTGATAGTCTTGTAAGTCATAAGCTAACAGCTCACAATCGAAACTATTTGATGTACATTCCGCAAAATGCTAATCTGAAATCATTAACGGATTGATATGTATGTAATATTTGGATAACAATGTCCTACCATCACAATGTGAAGTGTTTGTTGCGTTGCTGCTGTACCCAGGAAAGCAACTGCATGTGAAGCTTCCAATTGTATTATTGCAGACTTGTTCACAATTCGATGTGTTGGTTGCGCATTCATCTATATCTACAGAAAAAAGTCCAATTTTTGATTACTCACTATGTTTGACATTCGACAGTGCCTTAGAAATTTACATCACATGATCTCATCAGTGTCTCAGGATTCTGTCATGTAAATATCTTGTGTGAACTGACAACAATACTTTCATAATCTGTCTAAATGAAATATGAACTATGGTTCTGCAAGCTGGACTCAGAATGTTCGAGAAAGTAGCCATGATATGACATGAACAACTGCAGATCTCCATTACATTTTCTCTAAAAATTTCTCACATGACCGGTGCTCCGGTTTCCTCCCACAATCCAAAAATGTGCAGGATAGATGAATTGGCCATGCTAAGTTGCCCGCAGTGTGAGCTGAAGTGGCAAATGTAGCGGGGTGGGTCTGGGTGAGTTGCGCTTCGGCAGCTCGGTGTCGGCGTGTTCGGCCAAAGGGCCTGTTTCCACACTGGAAGTAATCTAATCTAATCTAACCATGTGATGGTCATGCGACTGTATTAGTGGCATAACCTTTCACTTTCTGCATTCTCCCCTCACACCTACAAGGCTCCGACTACAAAATCGGATCAAAAATATGATTGGTTAATGGTGGGTCGATCGGCACAAAATGCCTAGCTTTTTGGGTTCAGCTTGATAATATTTGAAACTATCACCTACTGATGGATTCTGTCACCTTGTACACAACTGACTTTGAATTTGACGAACTCAACGGCACAACGACAGGGTTTAAGGTTGAGCCTACTTCTTATTTCATTCAGTTGGAGCTCAAAAGGCTAAGTTTGGACCAATCTTCATTGACAGAGCGTTGGTATGTACAGCACTGCTTGAAATTCCATAATCCTCAATGGATGAGTAAAGATGCAACTAAATATTTCTAGCATCACAAATGGAAATCTGTGCTGCGGGTGTGGAATTCATTTTGACAACGAGGGTAATGAAGCACCCATTTGTGTTGTTGAACGTTTCATTGCAAATTTATGTGATTTTTGAACATTCATCGATGTCTAAGGACACCTTTCCAATGCTTTCTCCCTTTGCTCCCTTGCTCTGAGACCAGTCTTGCCAATCTACTACTCATGCTGACTGCTCAGCCAGTGCAATCTCTTTTGTTAATATCCACTCTAAACTGACAACAATAGATTTCAAAGACATTCTATGAATTGTGAAATATGTGAGAAAGAAACTTTTGAAATTACACATAATCTTAGTTCTTGTGTCGTCATGAAGGAATATTCCTCATCAAGTTAAGTAATATGTGATGAGCATTAACAGCATGCCAATAAAGAACAAAGCACATTGATTAGCATTTATGGAGAAGTCCTTAGAATGTTTAAGAATACGTTATTTCACTGCACTTGGTGCCACCATACTGCCGTCAACCCGTCTAAAAAGCGCCGAAGTTTACAGCATTCGAACAAGACGCTGATAGTCTTGTAAGTCATAAGCTAACAGCTCACAATCGAAACTATTTGATGTACATTCCGCAAAATGCTAATCTTAAATCATTAACGGATTGATATGTATGTAATATTTGGATAACAATGTCCTACCATCACAATGTGAAGTGTTTGTTGCGTTGATGCTGTACCCAGGAAAGCAACTGCATGTGAAGCTTCCAACTGTATTATTGCAGACTTGCTCACAATTCGATGTGTTGGTTGCGCATTCATCTATATCTACAGAAAAAAGTCCAATTTTTGATTACTCACTATGTTTGACATTCGACAGTGCCTAAGAAATTTACATCACATGTTCTCATCAGTGTCTCAGGATTCTGTCTTGTAAATATCTTGTGTGAACTGACAACAATACTTTCATAATCTGTCTAAATGAAATATGAACTATGGTTCTGCAAGCTGGACTCAGAATGTTCGAGAAAGTAGCCATGATATGACATGAACACCTGCAGATCTCCATTACATTTTCTCTCAAATTTCTCACATGACCGGAGCTCCGGTTTCCTCCCACAATCCAAAAATGTGCAGGATAGATGAATTGGCCATGCTAAGTTGCCTGCAGTGTGAGCTGAAGTGGCAAATGTAGCGGGGTGGGTCTGGGTGAGTTGCACTGGTGCAGGTCGGTGTAGGCGTGTTCGGCCAAAGGGCCTGTTTCCACACTGGAAGTAATCTAATCTAATCTAACCATGTGATGGTCATGCGACTGTATTAGTGGCATAACCTTTCACTTTCTACATTCTCCCCTCACACCTACAAGGCTCCGACTACAAATTCGGCTCAAAAGTATGATTGGTTAATGGTGGGTCGATCGGCACAAAATGCCTAGCTTTTTGGGTTCAGCTTGATAACATTTGAAACTATCACCTACTGATGGTTTCTGTCACCTTGTACACAGATGAATTTGAATTTGACGAACTCAACGGCACAACGACAGGGTTTAAGGTTGAGCCTACTTCTTATTTCATTCAGTTGTAGCTCAAAAGACTAAGTTTGGACCAAGCTTCATTGACAGAGCGTTGGTATGTCCAGCACTGCTTGAAATTCCATAATCCTCAATGGATGAGTAAACATGCAATTAAATATTTCTAGCATCACAAATGGAAATCTGTGCTGCGGGTGTGGAATTCATTTTGACAATGAGGGTAATGAAGCACCCATTTGTGTTGTTGAACGTTTCATTGCAAATTTATGTGATT
Organism: Hemiscyllium ocellatum; assembly: GCF_020745735.1. Classification (NCBI taxonomy): domain Eukaryota; kingdom Metazoa; phylum Chordata; class Chondrichthyes; order Orectolobiformes; family Hemiscylliidae; genus Hemiscyllium; species Hemiscyllium ocellatum. Next base: position 31,852,552 of record NC_083413.1, read on the forward strand.
TTTGAACATTCATCGATGTCTAAGGACACCTTTCCAATGCTTTCTCCCTTTGCTCCCTTGCTCTGAGACCAGTCTTGCCAATCTACTACTCATGCTGACTGCTCAGCCAGTGCAATCTCTTTTGTTAATATCCACTCTAAACTGACAACAATAGATTTCAAAGACATTCTATGAATTGTGAAATATGTGAGAAAGAAACTTCTGGAAATTACACATAATCTTAGTTCTTGTGTCGTCATGAAGGAACATTCCTCACCAAGTTAAGTAATATGTGATGAGCATTAACAGCATGCCAATAAAGAACAAAGCACATTTATTAGCATTAATGGAGAAGTCCTTAGAATGTTTAAGAATACGTTATTTCACTGCACTTGGTGCCACCATACTGCCGTCAACCCGTCTAAAAAGCGCCGAAGTTTACAGCATTCGAACAAGACGCTGATAGTCTTGGAAGTCATAAGCTAACAGCTCACAATCGAAACGACTGGATGTACATTCCGCAAAATGCTAATCTTAAATCATTAACGGATTGATATGTATGTAATATTTGGATAACAATGTCCTACCATCACAATGTGAAGTGTTTGTTGCGTTGATGCTGTACCCAGGAAAGCAACTGCATGTGAAGCTTCCAATTGTATTATTGCAGACTTGTTCACAATTCGATGTGTTGGTTGCGCATTCATCTATATCTACAGAAAAAAGTCCAATTTTTGATTACTCACTATGTTTGACATTCGACAGTGCCTTAGAAATTTACATCACATGATCTCATCAGTGTCTCAGGATTCTGTCATGTAAATATCTTGTGTGAACTGACAACAATACTTTCATAATCTGTCTAAATGAAATATGAACTATGGTTCTGCAAGCTGGACTCAGAATGTACGAGAAAGTAGCCATGATTTGACATGAACACCTGCAGATCTCCATTACATTTTCTCTCAAATTTCTCACATGACCGGTGCTCCGGTCTCCTCCCACAATCCAAAAATGTGCAGGATAGATGAATTGGCCATGCTAAGTTGCCCGCAGTGTGAGCTGAAGTGGCAAATGTAGCGGGGTGGGTCTGGGTGAGTTGCGCTTCGGCAGCTCGGTGTCGGCGTGTTCGGCCAAAGGGCCTGTTTCCACACTGGAAGTAATCTAATCTAATCTAACCATGTGATCGTCATGCGACTGTATTAGTGGAATAACCTTTCACTTTCTGCATTCTCCCCTCACACCTACAAGGCTCCGACTACAAATTCGGCTCAACAATATGATTGGTTGATGGTGGGTCGATCGGCACAAAATGCCTAGCTTTTTGGGTTCAGCTTGATAATATTTGAAACTATCACCTACTGATGGATTCTGTCACCTTGTACACAACTGACTTTGAATTTGACGAACTCAACGGCACAACGACAGGGTTTAAGGTCGAGCCTACTTCTTATTTCATTCAGTTGGAGCTCAAAAGGCTAAGTTTGGACCAATCTTCATTGACAGAGCGTTGGTATATCCTGCATTGCTTGAAATTCCATAATCCTCAATGGATGAGTAAACATGCAATTCAATATTTCTAGCATCACAAATGGAAATCTGTGCTGCGGGTGTGGAATTCATTTTGACAACGAGGGTAATGAAGCACCCATTTGTGTTGTTGAACGTTTCATTGCAAATTTATGTGATTTTTGAACATTCATCGATGTCTAAGGACACCTTTCCAATGCTTTCTCCCTTTGCTCCCTTGCTCTGAGACCAGTCTTGCCAATCTACTACTCATGCTGACTGCACAGCCCGTGCAATCTCTTTTGTTAATATCCACTCTAAACTGACAACAATAGATTTCAAAGACATTCTATGAATTGTGAAATATGTGAGAAAGAAACTTCTGGAAATTACACATAATCTGAGTTCTTGTGTCGTCATGAAGGAACATTCCTCACCAAGTTAAGTAACATGTGATGAGCATTAACAGCATGCCAATAAAGAACAAAGCACATTTATTAGCATTAATGGAGAAGTCCTTAGAATGTTTAAGAATACGTTATTTCACTGCACTTGGTGCCACCATACTGCCGTCAACCCGTCTAAAAAGCGCCGAAGTTTACAGCATTCGAACAAGACGCTGATAGTCTTGTAAGTCATAAGCTAACAGCTCACAATCGAAACTATTTGATGTACATTCCGCAAAATGCTAATCTTAAATCATTAACGGATTGATATGTATGTAATATTTGGATAACAATGTCCTACCATCACAATGTGAAGTGTTTGTTGCGTTGATGCTGTACCCAGGAAAGCAACTGCATGTGAAGCTTCCAATTGTATTATTGCAGACTTGTTCACAATTCGATGTGTTGGTTGCGCATTCATCTATATCTACAGAAAAAAGTCCAATTTTTGATTACTCACTATGTTTGACATTCGACAGTGCCTTAGAAATTTACATCACATGATCTCATCAGTGTCTCAGGATTCTGTCATGTAAATATCTTGTGTGAACTGACAACAATACTTTCATAATCTGTCTAAATGAAATATGAACTATGGTTCTGCAAGCTGGACTCAGAATGTTCGAGAAAGTAGCCATGATACGACATGAACAACTGCAGATCTCCATTACATTTTCTCTCAAATTTCTCACATGACCGGTGCTCCGGTTTCCTCCCACAATCCAAAAATGTGCAGGATAGATGAATTGGCCATGCTAAGTTGCCCGCAGTGTGAGCTGAAGTGGCAAATGTAGCGGGGTGGGTCTGGGTGAGTTGCGCTTCGGCAGCTCGGTGTCGGCGTGTTCGGCCAAAGGGCCTGTTTCCACACTGGAAGTAATCTAATCTAATCTAACCATGTGATGGTCATGCGACTGTATTAGTGGCATAACCTTTCACTTTCTGCATTCTCCCCTCACACCTACAAGGCTCCGACTACAAAATCGGATCAAAAATATGATTGGTTAATGGTGGGTCGATCGGCACAAAATGCCTAGCTTTTTGGGTTCAGCTTGATAATATTTGAAACTATCACCTACTGATGGATTCTGTCACCTTGTAGACAACTGACTTTGAATTTGACGAACTCAACGGCACAACGACAGGGTTTAAGGTCGAGCCTACTTCTTATTTCATTCAGTTGGAGCTCAAAAGGCTAAGTTTGGACCAATCTTCATTGACAGAGCATTGGTATGTCCTGCATTGCTTGAAATTCCATAATCTTCAATGGATGAGTAAACATGCAATTCAATATTTCTAGCATCACAAATGGAAATCTGTGCTGCGGGTGTGGAATTCATTTTGACAACGAGGGTAATGAAGCACCCATTTGTGTTGTTGAACGTTTCATTGCAAATTTATGTGATTTTTGAACATTCATCGATGTCTAAGGACACCTTTCCAATGATTTCTCCCTTTGCTCCCTTGCTCTGAGACCAGTCTTGTCAACCTACTACTCATGCTGACTGCACAGCCCGTGCAATCTCTTTTGTTAATATCCACTCTAAACTGACAACAATAGATTTCAAAGACATTCTATGAATTGTGAAATATGTGAGAAAGAAACTTCTGGAAATTACACATAATCTTAGTTCTTGTGTCGTCATGAAGGAACATTCCTCACCAAGTTAAGTAATATGTGATGAGCATTAACAGCATGCCAATAAAGAACAAAGCACATTTATGAGCATTAATGGAGAAGTCCTTAGAATGTTTAAGAATACGTTATTTCACTGCACTTGGTGCCACCATACTGCCGTCAACCCGTCTAAAAAGCGCCGAAGTTTACAGCATTCGAACAAGACGCTGATAGTCTTGTAAGTCATAAGCTAACAGCTCACAATCGAAACTATTTGATGTACATTCCGCAAAATGCTAATCTGAAATCATTAACGGATTGATATGCATGTAATATTTGGATAACAATGTCCTACCATCACAATGTGAAGTGTTTGTTGCGTTGATGCTGTACCCAGGAAAGCAACTGCATGTGAAGCTTCCAATTGTATTATTGCAGACTTGTTCACAATTCGATGTGTTGGTTGCGCATTCATCTATATCTACAGAAAAAAGTCCAATTTTTGATTACTCACTATGTTTGACATTCGACAGTGCCTTAGAAATTTACATCACATGATCTCATCAGTGTCTCAGGATTCTGTCATGTAAATATCTTGTGTGAACTGACAACAATACTTTCATAATCTGTCTAAATGAAATATGAACTATGGTTCTGCAAGCTGGACTCAGAATGTTCGAGAAAGTAGCCATGATGTGACATGAACACCTGCAGATCGCCATTACATTTTCTCTCAAATTTCTCACATGACCTGTGCTCCGGTTTCCTCCCACAATCCAAAAATGTGCAGGATAGATGAATTGGCCATGCTAAGTTGCCCGCAGTGTGAGCTGAAGTGGCAAATGTAGCGGGGTGGGTCTGGGTGAGTTGCGCTGGTGCAGGTCGGTGTAGGCGTGTTCGGCCAAAGGGCCTGTTTCCACACTGGAAGTAATCTAATCTAATCTAACCATGTGATGGTCATGCGACTGTATTAGTGGCATAACCTTTCACTTTCTGCATTCTCCCCTCACACCTACAAGGCTCCGTCTACAAAATCGGATCAAAAATATGATTGGTTAATGGTGGGTCGATCGGCACAAAATGCCTAGCTTTTTGGGTTCAGCTTGATAATATTTGAAACTATCACCTACTGATGGATTCTGTCACCTTGTACACAACTGACTTTGAATTTGAAAATCTCAACGGCACAACGACAGGGTTTAAGGTTGAGCCTACTTCTTATTTCATTCAGTTGGAGCTCAAAAGACTAAGTTTGGACCAATCTTCATTGACAGAGCATTGGTATGTCCTGCATTGCTTGAAATTCCATAATCTTCAATGGATGAGTAAACATGCAATTAAATATTTCTAGCATCACAAATGGAAATCTGTGCTGCGGGTGTGGAATTGATTTTGACAACGAGGCTAATGAAGCACCCATTTGTGTTGTTGAACGTTTCATTGCAAATTTAGGTGATTTTTGAACATTCATCGATGTCTAAGGACACCTTTCCAATGCTTTCTCCCTTTGCTCCCTTGCTCTGAGACCAGTCTTGCCAATATACTACTCATGCTGACTGCTCAGACAGTGCAATCTCTTTTGTTAATATCCACTCTAAACTGACAACAATAGATTTCAAAGACATTCTATGTATTGTGAAATATGTGAGAAAGAAACTTCTGGAAATTACACATAATCTTAGTTCTTGTGTCGTCATGAAGGAACATTCCTCACCAAGTTAAGTAATATGTGATGAGCATTAACAGCATGCCAATAAAGAACAAAGCACATTTATGAGCATTAATGGAGAAGTCCTTAGAATGTTTAAGAATACGTTATTTCACTGCACTTGGTGCCACCATACTGCCGTCAACCCGTCCAAAAAGCGCCGAAGTTTACAGCATTCGAACAAGACGCTGATAGTCTTGTAAGTCATAAGCTAACAGCTCACAATCGAAACGACTGGATGTACATTCCGCAAAATGCTAATCTTAAATCATTAACGGATTGATATGTATGTAATATTTGGATAACAATGTCCGACCATCACAATGTGAAGTGTTTGTTGCGTTGATGCTGTACCCAGGAAAGCAACTGCATGTGAAGCTTCCAATTGTATTATTGCAGACTTGTTCACAATTCGATGTGTTGGTTGCGCATTCATCTATATCTACAGAAAAAAGTCCAATTTTTGATTACTCACTATGTTTGACATTCGACAGTGCCTTAGAAATTTACATCACATGATCTCATCAGTGTCTCAGGATTCTGTCATGTAAATATCTTGTGTGAACTGACAACAATACTTTCATAATCTGTCTAAATGAAATATGAACTATGGTTCTGCAAGCTGGACTCAGAATGTACGAGAAAGTAGCCATGATTTGACATGAACACCTGCAGATCTCCATTACATTTTCTCTCAAATTTCTCACATGACCGGTGCTCCGGTCTCCTCCCACAATCCAAAAATGTGCAGGATAGATGAATTGGCCATGCTAAGTTGCCCGCAGTGTGAGCTGAAGTGGCAAATGTAGCGGGGTGGGTCTGGGTGAGTTGCGCTTCGGCAGCTCGGTGTCGGCGTGTTCGGCCAAAGGGCCTGTTTCCACACTGGAAGTAATCTAATCTAATCTAACCATGTGATCGTCATGCGACTGTATTAGTGGCATAACCTTTCACTTTCTGCATTCTCCCCTCACACCTACAAGGCTCCGACTACAAATTCGGCTCAACAATATGATTGGTTGATGGTGGGTCGATCGGCACAAAATGCCTAGCTTTTTGGGTTCAGCTTGATAATATTTGAAACTATCACCTACTGATGGATTCTGTCACCTTGTACACAACTGACTTTGAATTTGACGAACTCAACGGCACAACGACAGGGTTTAAGGTTGAGCCTACTTCTTATTTCATTCAGTTGGAGCTCAAAAGGCTAAGTTTGGACCAATCTTCATTGACAGAGCGTTGGTATATCCTGCATTGCTTGAAATTCCATAATCCTCAATGGATGAGTAAACATGCAATTCAATATTTCTAGCATCACAAATGGAAATCTGTGCTGCGGGTGTGGAATTCATTTTGACAACGAGGGTAATGAAGCACCCATTTGTGTTGTTGAACGTTTCATTGCAAATTTATGTGATTTTTGAACATTCATCGATGTCTAAGGACACCTTTCCAATGCTTTCTGCCTTTGCTCCCTTGCTCTGAGACCAGTCTTGCCAATCTACTACTCATGCTGACTGCACAGCCCGTGCAATCTCTTTTGTTAATATCCACTCTAAACTGACAACAATAGATTTCAAAGACATTCTATGAATTGTGAAATATGTGAGAAAGAAACTTCTGGAAATTACACATAATCTTAGTTCTTGTGTCGTCATGAAGGAACATTCCTCACCAAGTTAAGTAATATGTGATGAGCATTAACAGCATGCCAATAAAGAACAAAGCACATTTATTAGCATTAATGGAGAAGTCCTTAGAATGTTTAAGAATACGTTATTTCACTGCACTTGGTGCCACCATACTGCCGTCAACCCGTCTAAAAAGCGCCGAAGTTTACAGCATTCGAACAAGACGCTGATAGTCTTGTAAGTCATAAGCTAACAGCTCACAATCGAAACTATTTGATGTACATTCCGCAAAATGCTAATCTTAAATCATTAACGGATTGATATGTATGTAATATTTGGATAACAATGTCCTACCATCACAATGTGAAGTGTTTGTTGCGTTGCTGCTGTACCCAGGAAAGCAACTGCATGTGAAGCTTCCAATTGTATTATTGCAGACTTGTTCACAATTCGATGTGTTGGTTGCGCATTCATCTATATCTACAGAAAAAAGTCCAATTTTTGATTACTCACTATGTTTGACATTCGACAGTGCCTTAGAAATTTACATCACATGATCTCATCAGTGTCTCAGGATTCTGTCATGTAAATATCTTGTGTGAACTGACAACAATACTTTCATAATCTGTCTAAATGAAATATGAACTATGGTTCTGCAAGCTGGACTCAGAATGTTCGAGAAAGTAGCCATGATACGACATGAACAACTGCAGATCTCCATTACATTTTCTCTCAAATTTCTCACATGACCGGTGCTCCGGTTTCCTCCCACAATCCAAAAATGTGCAGGATAGATGAATTGGCCATGCTAAGTTGCCCGCAGTGTGAGCTGAAGTGGCAAATGTAGCGGGGTGGGTCTGGGTGAGTTGCGCTTCGGCAGCTCGGTGTCGGCGTGTTCGGCCAAAGGGCCTGTTTCCACACTGGAAGTAATCTAATCTAATCTAACCATGTGATGGTCATGCGACTGTATTAGTGGCATAACCTTTCACTTTCTGCATTCTCCCCTCACACCTACAAGGCTCCGACTACAAAATCGGATCAAAAATATGATTGGTTAATGGTGGGTCGATCGGCACAAAATGCCTAGCTTTTTGGGTTCAGCTTGATAATATTTGAAACTATCACCTACTGATGGATTCTGTCACCTTGTACACAACTGACTTTGAATTTGAAAATCTCAACGGCACAACGACAGGGTTTAAGGTTGAGCCTACTTCTTATTTCATTCAGTTGGAGCTCAAAAGACTAAGTTTGGACCAATCTTCATTGACAGAGCGTTGGTATGTCCTGCATTGCTTGAAATTCCATAATCTTCAATGGATGAGTAAACATGCAATTAAATATTTCTAGCATCACAAATGGAAATCTGTGCTGCGGGTGTGGAATTGATTTTGACAACGAGGCTAATGAAGCACCCATTTGTGTTGTTGAACGTTTCATTGCAAATTTAGGTGATTTTTGAACATTCATCGATGTCTAAGGACACCTTTCCAATGCTTTCTCCCTTTGCTCCCTTGCTCTGAGACCAGTCTTGCCAATCTACTACTCATGCTGACTGCTCAGACAGTGCAATCTCTTTTGTTAATATCCACTCTAAACTGACAACAATAGATTTCAAAGACATTCTATGAATTGTGAAATATGTGAGAAAGAAACTTCTTGAAATTACACATAATCTGAGTTCTTGTGTCGTCATGAAGGAACATTCCTCACCAAGTTAAGTAATATGTGATGAGCATTAACAGCATGCCAATAAAGAACAAAGCACATTTATGAGCATTAATGGAGAAGTCCTTAGAATGTTTAAGAATACGTTATTTCACTGCACTTGGTGCCACCATACTGCCGTCAACCCGTCCAAAAAGCGCCGAAGTTTACAGCATTCGAACAAGACGCTGATAGTCTTGTAAGTCATAAGCTAACAGCTCACAATCGAAACGACTGGATGTACATTCCGCAAAATGCTAATCTTAAATCATTAACGGATTGATATGTATGTAATATTTGGATAACAATGTCCGACCATCACAATGTGAAGTGTTTGTTGCGTTGATGCTGTACCCAGGAAAGCAACTGCATGTGAAGCTTCCAATTGTATTATTGCAGACTTGTTCACAATTCGATGTGTTGGTTGCGCATTCATCTATATCTACAGAAAAAAGTCCAATTTTTGATTACTCACTATGTTTGACATTCGACAGTGCCTTAGAAATTTACATCACATGATCTCATCAGTGTCTCAGGATTCTGTCATGTAAATATCTTGTGTGAACTGACAACAATACTTTCATAATCTGTCTAAATGAAATATGAACTATGGTTCTGCAAGCTGGACTCAGAATGTACGAGAAAGTAGCCATGATTTGACATGAACACCTGCAGATCTCCATTACATTTTCTCTCAAATTTCTCACATGACCGGTGCTCCGGTCTCCTCCCACAATCCAAAAATGTGCAGGATAGATGAATTGGCCATGCTAAGTTGCCCGCAGTGTGAGCTGAAGTGGCAAATGTAGCGGGGTGGGTCTGGGTGAGTTGCGCTTCGGCAGCTCGGTGTCGGCGTGTTCGGCCAAAGGGCCTGTTTCCACACTGGAAGTAATCTAATCTAATCTAACCATGTGATCGTCATGCGACTGTATTAGTGGAATAACCTTTCACTTTCTGCATTCTCCCCTCACACCTACAAGGCTCCGACTACAAATTCGGCTCAACAATATGATTGGTTGATGGTGGGTCGATCGGCACAAAATGCCTAGCTTTTTGGGTTCAGCTTGATCATATTTGAAACTATCACCTACTGATGGATTCTGTCACCTTGTACACAACTGACTTTGAATTTGACGAACTCAACGGCACAACGACAGGGTTTAAGGTCGAGCCTACTTCTTATTTCATTCAGTTGGAGCTCAAAAGGCTAAGTTTGGACCAATCTTCATTGACAGAGCGTTGGTATATCCTGCATTGCTTGAAATTCCATAATCCTCAATGGATGAGTAAACATGCAATTCAATATTTCTAGCATCACAAATGGAAATCTGTGCTGCGGGTGTGGAATTCATTTTGACAACGAGGGTAATGAAGCACCCATTTGTGTTGTTGAACGTTTCATTGCAAATTTATGTGATTTTTGAACATTCATCGATGTCTAAGGACACCTTTCCAATGCTTTCTGCCTTTGCTCCCTTGCTCTGAGACCAGTCTTGCCAATCTACTACTCATGCTGACTGCACAGCCCGTGCAATCTCTTTTGTTAATATCCACTCTAAACTGACAACAATAGATTTCAAAGACATTCTATGAATTGTGAAATATGTGAGAAAGAAACTTCTGGAAATTACACATAATCTGAGTTCTTGTGTCGTCATGATGGAACATTCCTCACCAAGTTAAGTAACATGTGATGAGCATTAACAGCATGCCAATAAAGAACAAAGCACATTTATTAGCATTAATGGAGAAGTCCTTAGAATGTTTAAGAATACGTTATTTCACTGCACTTGGTGCCACCATACTGCCGTCAACCCGTCTAAAAAGCGCCGAAGTTTACAGCATTCGAACAAGACGCTGATAGTCTTGTAAGTCATAAGCTAACAGCTCACAATCGAAACTATTTGATGTACATTCCGCAAAATGCTAATCTTAAATCATTAACGGATTGATATGTATGTAATATTTGGATAACAATGTCCTACCATCACAATGTGAAGTGTTTGTTGCGTTGCTGCTGTACCCAGGAAAGCAACTGCATGTGAAGCTTCCAATTGTATTATTGCAGACTTGTTCACAATTCGATGTGTTGGTTGCGCATTCATCTATATCTACAGAAAAAAGTCCAATTTTTGATTACTCACTATGTTTGACATTCGACAGTGCCTTAGAAATTTACATCACATGATCTCATCAGTGTCTCAGGATTCTGTCATGTAAATATCTTGTGTGAACTGACAACAATACTTTCATAATCTGTCTAAATGAAATATGAACTATGGTTCTGCAAGCTGGACTCAGAATGTTCGAGAAAGTAGCCATGATATGACATGAACAACTGCAGATCTCCATTACATTTTCTCTAAAAATTTCTCACATGACCGGTGCTCCGGTTTCCTCCCACAATCCAAAAATGTGCAGGATAGATGAATTGGCCATGCTAAGTTGCCCGCAGTGTGAGCTGAAGTGGCAAATGTAGCGGGGTGGGTCTGGGTGAGTTGCGCTTCGGCAGCTCGGTGTCGGCGTGTTCGGCCAAAGGGCCTGTTTCCACACTGGAAGTAATCTAATCTAATCTAACCATGTGATGGTCATGCGACTGTATTAGTGGCATAACCTTTCACTTTCTGCATTCTCCCCTCACACCTACAAGGCTCCGACTACAAAATCGGATCAAAAATATGATTGGTTAATGGTGGGTCGATCGGCACAAAATGCCTAGCTTTTTGGGTTCAGCTTGATAATATTTGAAACTATCACCTACTGATGGATTCTGTCACCTTGTAGACAACTGACTTTGAATTTGACGAACTCAACGGCACAACGACAGGGTTTAAGGTTGAGCCTACTTCTTATTTCATTCAGTTGGAGCTCAAAAGGCTAAGTTTGGACCAATCTTCATTGACAGAGCATTGGTATGTCCTGCATTGCTTGAAATTCCATAATCTTCAATGGATGAGTAAACATGCAATTCAATATTTCTAGCATCACAAATGGAAATCTGTGCTGCGGGTGTGGAATTCATTTTGACAACGAGGGTAATGAAGCACCCATTTGTGTTGTTGAACGTTTCATTGCAAATTTTTGTGATTTTTGAACATTCATCGATGTCTAAGGACACCTTTCCAATGATTTCTCCCTTTGCTCCCTTGCTCTGAGACCAGTCTTGTCAACCTACTACTCATGCTGACTGCACAGCCCGTGCAATCTCTTTTGTTAATATCCACTCTAAACTGACAACAATAGATTTCAAATACATTCTGTGAATTGTGAAATATGTCAGAAAGCAACTTCTGGAAATTACACATAATCTTAGTTATTCTGTCGTCATGATGGAACATTCCTCACCAAGTTAAGTAATATGTGATGAGCATTAACAGCATGCCAATAAAGAACAAAGCACATTTATGAGCATTAATGGAGAAGTCCTTAGAATGTTTAAGAATACGTTATTTCACTGCACTTGGTGCCACCATACTGCCGTCAACCCGTCTAAAAAGCGCCGAAGTTTACAGCATTCGAACAAGACGCTGATAGTCTTGTAAGTCATAAGCTAACAGCTCACAATCGAAACTATTTGATGTACATTCCGCAAAATGCTAATCTGAAATCATTAACGGATTGATATGCATGTAATATTTGGATAACAATGTCCTACCATCACAATGTGAAGTGTTTGTTGCGTTGATGCTGTACCCAGGAAAGCAACTGCATGTGAAGCTTCCAATTGTATTATTGCAGACTTGTTCACAATTCGATGTGTTGGTTGCGCATTCATCTATATCTACAGAAAAAAGTCCAATTTTTGATTACTCACTATGTTTGACATTCGACAGTGCCTTAGAAATTTACATCACATGATCTCATCAGTGTCTCAGGATTCTGTCATGTAAATATCTTGTGTGAACTGACAACAATACTTTCATAATCTGTCTAAATGAAATATGAACTATGGTTCTGCAAGCTGGACTCAGAATGTTCGAGAAAGTAGCCATGATGTGACATGAACACCTGCAGATCGCCATTACATTTTCTCTCAAATTTCTCACATGACCTGTGCTCCGGTTTCCTCCCACAATCCAAAAATGTGCAGGATAGATGAATTGGCCATGCTAAGTTGCCCGCAGTGTGAGCTGAAGTGGCAAATGTAGCGGGGTGGGTCTGGGTGAGTTGCGCTGGTGCAGGTCGGTGTAGGCGTGTTCGGCCAAAGGGCCTGTTTCCACACTGGAAGTAATCTAATCTAATCTAACCATGTGATGGTCATGCGACTGTATTAGTGGCATAACCTTTCACTTTCTGCATTCTCCCCTCACACCTACAAGGCTCCGTCTACAAAATCGGATCAAAAATATGATTGGTTAATGGTGGGTCGATCGGCACAAAATGCCTAGCTTTTTGGTTTCAGCTTGATAATATTTGAAACTATCACCTACTGATGGATTCTGTCACCTTGTACACAACTGACTTTGAATTTGAAAATCTCAACGGCACAACGACAGGGTTTAAGGTTGAGCCTACTTCTTATTTCATTCAGTTGGAGCTCAAAAGACTAAGTTTGGACCAATCTTCATTGACAGAGCATTGGTATGTCCTGCATTGCTTGAAATTCCATAATCTTCAATGGATGAGTAAACATGCAATTAAATATTTCTAGCATCACAAATGGAAATCTGTGCTGCGGGTGTGGAATTGATTTTGACAACGAGGCTAATGAAGCACCCATTTGTGTTGTTGAACGTTTCATTGCAAATTTAGGTGATTTTTGAACATTCATCGATGTCTAAGGACACCTTTCCAATGCTTTCTCCCTTTGCTCCCTTGCTCTGAGACCAGTCTTGCCAATATACTACTCATGCTGACTGCTCAGACAGTGCAATCTCTTTTGTTAATATCCACTCTAAACTGACAACAATAGATTTCAAAGACATTCTATGTATTGTGAAATATGTGAGAAAGAAACTTCTTGAAATTACACATAATCTGAGTTCTTGTGTCGTCATGAAGGAACATTCCTCACCAAGTTAAGTAACATGTGATGAGCATTAACAGCATGCCAATAAAGAACAAAGCACATTTATGAGCATTAATGGAGAAGTCCTTAGAATGTTTAAGAATACGTTATTTCACTGCACTTGGTGCCACCATACTGCCGTCAACCCGTCCAAAAAGCGCCGAAGTTTACAGCATTCGAACAAGACGCTGATAGTCTTGTAAGTCATAAGCTAACAGCTCACAATCGAAACGACTGGATGTACATTCCGCAAAATGCTAATCTTAAATCATTAACGGATTGATATGTATGTAATATTTGGATAACAATGTCCGACCATCACAATGTGAAGTGTTTGTTGCGTTGATGCTGTACCCAGGAAAGCAACTGCATGTGAAGCTTCCAATTGTATTATTGCAGACTTGTTCACAATTCGATGTGTTGGTTGCGCATTCATCTATATCTACAGAAAAAAGTCCAATTTTTGATTACTCACTATGTTTGACATTCGACAGTGCCTTAGAAATTTACATCACATGATCTCATCAGTGTCTCAGGATTCTGTCATGTAAATATCTTGTGTGAACTGACAACAATACTTTCATAATCTGTCTAAATGAAATATGAACTATGGTTCTGCAAGCTGGACTCAGAATGTACGAGAAAGTAGCCATGATTTGACATGAACACCTGCAGATCTCCATTACATTTTCTCTCAAATTTCTCACATGACCGGTGCTCCGGTCTCCTCCCACAATCCAAAAATGTGCAGGATAGATGAATTGGCCATGCTAAGTTGCCCGCAGTGTGAGCTGAAGTGGCAAATGTAGCGGGGTGGGTCTGGGTGAGTTGCGCTTCGGCAGCTCGGTGTCGGCGTGTTGGGCCAAAGGGCCTGTTTCCACACTGGAAGTAATCTAATCTAATCTAACCATGTGATCGTCATGCGACTGTATTAGTGGAATAACCTTTCACTTTCTGCATTCTCCCCTCACACCTACAAGGCTCCGACTACAAATTCGGCTCAACAATATGATTGGTTGATGGTGGGTCGATCGGCACAAAATGCCTAGCTTTTTGGGTTCAGCTTGATCATATTTGAAACTATCACCTACTGATGGATTCTGTCACCTTGTACACAACTGACTTTGAATTTGACGAACTCAACGGCACAACGACAGGGTTTAAGGTCGAGCCTACTTCTTATTTCATTCAGTTGGAGCTCAAAAGGCTAAGTTTGGACCAATCTTCATTGACAGAGCGTTGGTATATCCTGCATTGCTTGAAATTCCATAATCCTCAATGGATGAGTAAACATGCAATTCAATATTTCTAGCATCACAAATGGAAATCTGTGCTGCGGGTGTGGAATTCATTTTGACAACGAGGGTAATGAAGCACCCATTTGTGTTGTTGAACGTTTCATTGCAAATTTTTGTGATTTTTGAACATTCATCGATGTCTAAGGACACCTTTCCAATGCTTTCTGCCTTTGCTCCCTTGCTCTGAGACCAGTCTTGCCAATCTACTACTCATGCTGACTGCACAGCCCGTGCAATCTCTTTTGTTAATATCCACTCTAAACTGACAACAATAGATTTCAAAGACATTCTGTGAATTGTGAAATATGTGAGAAAGAAACTTCTGGAAATTACACATAATCTTAGTTATTCTGTCGTCATGATGGAACATTCCTCACCAAGTTAAGTAACATGTGATGAGCATTAACAGCATGCCAATAAAGAACAAAGCACATTTATTAGCATTAATGGAGAAGTCCTTAGAATGTTTAAGAATACGTTATTTCACTGCACTTGGTGCCACCATACTGCCGTCAACCCGTCTAAAAAGCGCCGAAGTTTACAGCATTCGAACAAGACGCTGATAGTCTTGTAAGTCATAAGCTAACAGCTCACAATCGAAACGACTGGATGTACATTCCGCAAAATGCTAATCTTAAATCATTAACGGATTGATATGTATGTAATATTTGGATAACAATGTCCTACCATCACAATGTGAAGTGTTTGTTGCGTTGATGCTGTACCCAGGAAAGCAACTGCATGTGAAGCTTCCAATTGTATTATTGCAGACTTGTTCACAATTCGATGTGTTGGTTGCGCATTCATCTATATCTACAGAAAAAAGTCCAATTTTTGATTACTCACTATGTTTGACATTCGACAGTGCCTTAGAAATTTACATCACATGATCTCATCAGTGTCTCAGGATTCTGTCATGTAAATATCTTGTGTGAACTGACAACAATACTTTCATAATCTGTCTAAATGAAATATGAACTATGGTTCTGCAAGCTGGACTCAGAATGTTCGAGAAAGTAGCCATGATATGACATGAACACCTGCAGATCTCCATTACATTTTCTCTAAAAATTTCTCACATGACCGGTGCTCCGGTTTCCTCCCACAATCCAAAAATGTGCAGGATAGATGAATTGGCCATGCTAAGTTGCCCGCAGTGTGAGCTGAAGTGGCAAATGTAGCGGGGTGGGTCTGGGTGAGTTGCGCTTCGGCAGCTCGGTGTCGGCGTGTTCGGCCAAAGGGCCTGTTTCCACACTGGAAGTAATCTAATCTAATCTAACCATGTGATGATCATGCGACTGTATTAGTGGCATAACCTTTCACTTTCTGCATTCTCCCCTCACACCTACAAGGCTCCGACTACAAAATCGGATCAAAAATATGATTGGTTAATGGTGGGTCGATCGGCACAAAATGCCTAGCTTTTTGGGTTCAGCTTGATAATATTTGAAACTATCACCTACTGATGGATTCTGTCACCTTGTACACAACTGACTTTGAATTTGACGAACTCAACGGCACAACGACAGGGTTTAAGGTTGAGCCTACTTCTTATTTCATTCAGTTGGAGCTCAAAAGACTAAGTTTGGACCAATCTTCATTGACAGAGCGTTGGTATGTCCTGCATTGCTTGAAATTCCATAATCCTCAATGGATGAGTAAACATGCAATTAAATATTTCTAGCATTACAAATGGAAATCTGTGCTGCAGGTGTGGAATTCATTTTGACAACGAGGGTAATGAAGCACCCATTTGTGTTGTTGAACGTTTCATTGCAAATTTATGTGATTTTTGAACATTCATCGATGTCTAAGGACACCTTTCCAATGCTTTCTGCCTTTGCTCCCTTGCTCTGAGACCAGTCTTGCCAATCTACTACTCATGCTGACTGCACAGCCCGTGCAATCTCTTTTGTTAATATCCACTCTAAACTGACAACAATAGATTTCAAAGACATTCTGTGAATTGTGAAATATGTGAGAAAGAAACTTCTGGAAATTACACATAATCTTAGTTATTCTGTCGTCATGATGGAACATTCCTCACCAAGTTAAGTAATATGTGATGAGCATTAACAGCATGCCAATAAAGAACAAAGCACATTTATGAGCATTAATGGAGAAGTCCTTAGAATGTTTAAGAATACGCTATTTCACTGCACTTGGTGCCACCATACTGCCGTCAACCCGTCTAAAAAGCGCCGAAGTTTACAGCATTCGAACAAGACGCTGATAGTCTTGTAAGTCATAAGCTAACAGCTCACAATCGAAACGACTGGATGTACATTCCGCAAAATGCTAATCTTAAATCATTAACGGATTGATATGTATGTAATATTTGGATAACAATGTCCTACCATCACAATGTGAAGTGTTTGTTGCGTTGATGCTGTACCCAGGAAAGCAACTGCATGTGAAGCTTCCAATTGTATTATTGCAGACTTGTTCACAATTCGATGTGTTGGTTGCGCATTCATCTATATCTACAGAAAAAAGTCCAATTTTTGATTACTCACTATGTTTGACATTCGACAGTGCCTTAGAAATTTACATCACATGATCTCATCAGTGTCTCAGGATTCTGTCATGTAAATATCTTGTGTGAACTGACAACAATACTTTCATAATCTGTCTAAATGAAATATGAACTATGGTTCTGCAAGCTGGACTCAGAATGTTCGAGAAAGTAGCCATGATATGACATGAACACCTGCAGATCGCCATTACATTTTCTCTCAAATTTCTCACATGACCTGTGCTCCGGTTTCCTCCCACAATCCAAAAATGTGCAGGATAGATGAATTGGCCATGCTAAGTTGCCCGCAGTGTGAGCTGAAGTGGCAAATGTAGCGGGGTAGGTCTGGGTGAGTTGCGCTTCGGCAGCTCGGTGTCGGCGTGTTCGGCCAAAGGGCCTGTTTCCACACTGGAAGTAATCTAATCTAATCTAACCATGTGATGGTCATGCGACTGTATTAGTGGCATAACCTTTCACTTTCTGCATTCTCCCCTCACACCTACAAGTCACCGTCTACAAAATCGGATCAAAAATATGATTGGTTAATGGTGGGTCGATCGGCACAAAATGCCCAGCTTTTTGGTTTCAGCTTGATAATATTTGAAACTATCACCTACTGATGGATTCTGTCACCTTGTACACAACTGACTTTGAATTTGAAAATCTCAACGGCACAACGACAGGGTTTAAGGTTGAGCCTACTTCTTATTTCATTCAGTTGGAGCTCAAAAGACTAAGTTTGGACCAATCTTCATTGACAGAGCGTTGGTATGTCCTGCATTGCTTGAAATTCCATAATCTTCAATGGATGAGTAAACATGCAATTAAATATTTCTAGCATCACAAATGGAAATCTGTGCTGCGGGTGTGGAATTGATTTTGACAACGAGGCTAATGAAGCACCCATTTGTGTTGTTGAACGTTTCATTGCAAATTTATGTGATTTTTGAACATTCATCGATGTCTAAGGACACCTTTCCAATGCTTTCTCCCTTTGCTCCCTTGCTCTGAGACCAGTCTTGCCAATCTACTACTCATGCTGACTGCTCAGACAGTGCAATCTCTTTTGTTAATATCCACTCTAAACTGACAACAATAGATTTCAAAGACATTCTATGTATTGTGAAATATGTGAGAAAGAAACTTCTTGAAATTACACATAATCTTAGTTCTTGTGTCGTCATGAAGGAACATTCCTCACCAAGTTAAGTAACATGTGATGAGCATTAACAGCATGCCAATAAAGAACAAAGCACATTTATGAGCATTAATGGAGAAGTCCTTAGAATGTTTAAGAATACGTTATTTCACTGCACTTGGTGCCACCATACTGCCGTCAACCCGTCTAAAAAGCGCCGAAGTTTACAGCATTCGAACAAGACGCTGATAGTCTTGTAAGTCATAAGCTAACAGCTCACAATCGAAACGATTGGATGTACATTCCACAAAATGCTAATCTTAAATCATTAACGGATTGATATGTATGTAATATTTGGATAACAATGTCCTACCATCACAATGTGAAGTGTTTGTTGCGTTGATGCTGTACCCAGGAAAGCAACTGCATGTGAAGCTTCCAATTGTATTATTGCAGACTTGTTCACAATTCGATGTGTTGGTTGCGCATTCATCTATATCTACAGAAAAAAGTCCAATTTTTGATTACTCACTATGTTTGACATTCGACAGTGCCTTAGAAATTTACATCACATGATCTCATCAGTGTCTCAGGATTCTGTCATGTAAATATCTTGTGTGAACTGACAACAATACTTTCATAATCTGTCTAAATGAAATATGAACTATGGTTCTGCAAGCTGGACTCAGAATGTTCGAGAAAGTAGCCATGATATGACATGAACACCTGCAGATCTCCATTACATTTTCTCTCAAATTTCTCACATGACCGGTGCTCCGGTTTCCTCCCACAATCCAAAAATGTGCAGGATAGATGAATTGGCCATGCTAAGTTGCCCGCAGTGTGAGCTGAAGTGGCAAATGTAGCGGGGTGGGTCTGGGTGAGTTGCGCTTCGGCAGCTCGGTGTCGGCGTGTTCGGCCAAAGGTCCTGTTTCCACACTGGAAGTAATCTAATCTAATCTAACCATGTGATGGTCATGCGACTGTATTAGTGGAATAACCTTTCACTTTCTGCATTCTCCCCTCACACCTACAAGGCTCCGACTACAAATTCGGCTCAAAAATATGATTGGTTAATGGTGGGTCGATCGGCACAAAATGCCTAGCTTTTTGGGTTCAGCTTGATAATATTTGAAACTATCACCTACTGATGGATTCTGTCACCTTGTACACAACTGACTTTGAATTTGACGAACTCAACGGCACAACGACAGGGTTTAAGGTTGAGCCTACTTCTTATTTCATTCAGTTGGAGCTCAAAAGGCTAAGTTTGGACCAATCTTCATTGACAGAGCGTTGGTATGTCCTGCATTGCTTGAAATTCCATAATCCTCAATGGATGAGTAAACATGCAATTAAATATTTCTAGCATTACAAATGGAAATCTGTGCTGCGGGTGTGGAATTCATTTTGACAACGAGGGTAATGAAGCACCCATTTGTGTTGTTGAACGTTTCATTGCAAATTTTTGTGATTTTTGAACATTCATCGATGTCTAAGGACACCTTTCCAATGCTTTCTCCCTTTGCTCCCTTGCTCTGAGACCAGTCTTGCCAATCTACTACTCATGCTGACTGCACAGCCCGTGCAATCTCTTTTGTTAATATCCACTCTACACTGACAACAATAGATTTCAAATACATTCTGTGAATTGTGAAATATGTGAGAAAGAAACTTCTGGAAATTACACATAATCTTAGTTATTCTGTCGTCATGATGGAACATTCCTCACCAAGTTAAGTAATATGTGATGAGCATTAACAGCACGCCAATAAAGAACAAAGCACATTTATGAGCATTAATGGAGAAGTCCTTAGAATGTTTAAGAATACGTTATTTCACTGCACTTGGTGCCACCATACTGCCGTCAACCCGTCTAAAAAGCGCCGAAGTTTACAGCAGTCGAACAAGATGCTGATAGTCTTGGAAGTCATAAGCTAACAGCTCACAATCAAAACGATTGGATGTACATTCCGCAAAATGCTAATCTAAAATCATTAACGGTTTGATATGTATGTAATATTTGGATAACAATGTCCTACCATCACAATGTGAAGTGTTTGTTGCGTTGATGCTGTACCCAGGAAAGCAACTGCATGTGAAGCTTCCAATTGTATTATTGCAGACTTGTTCACAATTCGATGTGTTGGTTGCGCATTCATCTATATCTACAGAAAAAAGTCCAATTTTTGATTACTCACTATGTTTGACATTCGACAGTGCCTTAGAAATTTACATCACATGATCTCATCAGTGTCTCAGGATTCTGTCATGTAAATATCTTGTGTGAACTGACAACAATACTTTCATAATCTGTCGAAATGAAATATTAACTATGGTTCTGCAAGCTGGACTCAGAATGTTCGAGAAAGTAGCCATGATATGACATGAACACCTGCAGATCTCCATTACATTTTCTCTCAAATTTCTCACATGACCGGTGCTCCGGTTTCCTCCCACAATCCAAAAATGTGCAGGATAGATGAATTGGCCATGCTAAGTTGCCCGCAGTGTGAGCTGAAGTGGCAAATGTAGCGGGGTGGGTCTGGGTGAGTTGCGCTTCGGCAGCTCGGTGTCGGCGTGTTCGGCCAAACGGCCTGTTTCCTCACTGGAAGTAATCTAATCTAATCTAACCATGTGATGGTCATGCGACTGTATTAGTGGAATAACCTTTCACTTTCTGCATTCTCCCCTCACACCTACAAGGCTCCGACTACAAATTCGGCTCAACAATATGATTGGTTGATGGTGGGTCGATCGGCACAAAATGCCTAGCTTTTTGGGTTCAGCTTGATAATATTTGAAACTATCACCTACTGATGGATTCTGTCACCTTGTACACAACTGACTTTGAATTTGACGAACTCAACGGCACAACGACAGGGTTTAAGGTTGAGCCTACTTCTTATTTCATTCAGTTGGAGCTCAAAAGGCTAAGTTTGGACCAATCTTCATTGACAGAGCATTGGTATGTCCTGCATTGCTTGAAATTCCATAATCCTCAATGGATGAGTAAACATGCAATTAAATATTTCTAGCATTACAAATGGAAATCTGTGCTGCAGGTGTGGAATTCATTTTGACAACGAGGGTAATGAAGCACCCATTTGTGTTGTTGAACGTTTCATTGCAAATTTTTGTGATTTTTGAACATTCATCGATGTCTAAGGACACCTTTCCAATGCTTTCTGCCTTTGCTCCCTTGCTCTGAGACCAGTCTTGCCAATCTACTACTCATGCTGACTGCACAGCCCGTGCAATCTCTTTTGTTAATATCCACTCTAAACTGACAACAATAGATTTCAAAGACATTCTGTGAATTGTGAAATATGTGAGAAAGAAACTTCTGGAAATTACACATAATCTTAGTTATTCTGTCGTCATGAAGGAACATTCCTCACCAAGTTAAGTAATATGTGATGAGCATTAACAGCATGCCAATAAAGAACAAAGCACATTTATGAGCATTAATGGAGAAGTCCTTAGAATGTTTAAGAATACGTTATTTCACTGCACTTGGTGCCACCATACTGCCGTCAACCCGTCTAAAAAGCGCCCAAGTTTACAGCATTCGAACAAGACGCTGATAGTCTTGTAAGTCATAAGCTAACAGCTCACAATCGAAACGACTGGATGTACATTCCGCAAAATGCTAATCTTAAATCATTAACGGATTGATATGTATGTAATATTTGGATAACAATGTCCTACCATCACAATGTGAAGTGTTTGTTGCGTTGATGCTGTACCCAGGAAAGCAACTGCATGTGAAGCTTCCAATTGTATTATTGCAGACTTGTTCACAATTCGATGTGTTGGTTGCGCATTCATCTATATCTACAGAAAAAAGTCCAATTTTTGATTACTCACTATGTTTGACATTCGACAGTGCCTTAGAAATTTACATCACATGATCTCATCAGTGTCTCAGGATTGTGTCATGTAAATATCTTGTGTGAACTGACAACAATACTTTCATAATCTGTCTAAATGAAATATGAACTATGGTTCTGCAAGCTGGACTCAGAATGTTCGAGAAAGTAGCCATGATATGACATGAACACCTGCAGATCGCCATTACATTTTCTCTCAAATTTCTCACATGACCTGTGCTCCGGTTTCCTCCCACAATCCAAAAATGTGCAGGATAGATGAATTGGCCATGCTAAGTTGCCCGCAGTGTGAGCTGAAGTGGCAAATGTAGCGGGGTAGGTCTGGGTGAGTTGCGCTTCGGCAGCTCGGTGTCGGCGTGTTCGGCCAAAGGGCCTGTTTCCACACTGGAAGTAATCTAATCTAATCTAACCATGTGATGGTCATGCGACTGTATTAGTGGCATAACCTTTCACTTTCTGCATTCTCCCCTCACACCTACAAGTCACCGTCTACAAAATCGGATCAAAAATATGATTGGTTAATGGTGGGTCGATCGGCACAAAATGCCCAGCTTTTTGGTTTCAGCTTGATAATATTTGAAACTATCACCTACTGATGGATTCTGTCACCTTGTACACAACTGACTTTGAATTTGAAAATCTCAACGGCACAACGACAGGGTTTAAGGTTGAGCCTACTTCTTATTTCATTCAGTTGGAGCTCAAAAGACTAAGTTTGGACCAATCTTCATTGACAGAGCGTTGGTATGTCCTGCATTGCTTGAAATTCCATAATCTTCAATGGATGAGTAAACATGCAATTAAATATTTCTAGCATCACAAATGGAAATCTGTGCTGCGGGTGTGGAATTGATTTTGACAACGAGGCTAATGAAGCACCCATTTGTGTTGTTGAACGTTTCATTGCAAATTTATGTGATTTTTGAACATTCATCGATGTCTAAGGACACCTTTCCAATGCTTTCTCCCTTTGCTCCCTTGCTCTGAGACCAGTCTTGCCAATCTACTACTCATGCTGACTGCACAGCCAGTGCAATCTCTTTTGTTAATATCCACTCTAAACTGACAACAATAGATTTCAAAGACATTCTATGTATTGTGAAATATGTGAGAAAGAAACTTCTTGAAATTACACATAATCTTAGTTATTCTGTCGTCATGAAGGAACATTCCTCACCAAGTTAAGTAATATGTGATGAGCATTAACAGCATGCCAATAAAGAACAAAGCACATTTATTAGCATTAATGGAGAAGTCCTTAGAATGTTTAAGAATACGTTATTTCACTGCACTTGGTGCCACCATACTGCCGTCAACCCGTCTAAAAAGCGCCGAAGTTTACAGCATTCGAACAAGACGCTGATAGTCTTGGAAGTCATAAGCTAACAGCTCACAATCGAAACGATTGGATGTACATTCCGCAAAATGCTAATCTTAAATCATTAACGGATTGATATGTATGTAATATTTGGATAACAATGTCCTACCATCACAATGTGAAGTGTTTGTTGCGTTGATGCTGTACCCAGGAAAGCAACTGCATGTGAAGCTTCCAATTGTATTATTGCAGACTTGTTCACAATTCGATGTGTTGGTTGCGCATTCATCTATATCTACAGAAAAAAGTCCAATTTTTGATTACTCACTATGTTTGACATTCGACAGTGCCTTAGAAATTTACATCACATGATCTCATCAGTGTCTCAGGATTCTGTCATGTAAATATCTTGTGTGAACTGACAACAATACTTTCATAATCTGTCTAAATGAAATATGAACTATGGTTCTGCAAGCTGGACTCAGAATGTTCGAGAAAGTAGCCATGATATGACATGAACACCTGCAGATCTCCATTACATTTTCTCTCAAATTTCTCACATGACCGGTGCTCCGGTTTCCTCCCACAATCCAAAAATGTGCAGGATAGATGAATTGGCCATGCTAAGTTGCCCGCAGTGTGAGCTGAAGTGGCAAATGTAGCGGGGTGGGTCTGGGTGAGTTGCGCTTCGGCAGCTCGGTGTCGGCGTGTTCGGCCAAAGGGCCTGTTTCCACACTGGAAGTAATCTAATCTAATCTAACCATGTGATGGTCATGCGACTGTATTAGTGGAATAACCTTTCACTTTCTGCATTCTCCCCTCACACCTACAAGGCTCCGACTACAAATTCGGCTCAACAATATGATTGGTTGATGGTGGGTCGATCGGCACAAAATGCCTAGCTTTTTGGGTTCAGCTTGATCATATTTGAAACTATCACCTACTGATGGATTCTGTCACCTTGTACACAACTGACTTTGAATTTGACGAACTCAACGGCACAACGACAGGGTTTAAGGTTGAGCCTACTTCTTATTTCATTCAGTTGGAGCTCAAAAGGCTACGTTTGGACCAATCTTCATTGACAGAGCGTTGGTATATCCTGCATTGCTTGAAATTCCATAATCCTCAATGGATGAGTAAACATGCAATTAAATACTTCTAGCATCACAAATGGAAATCTGTGCTGCGGGTGTGGAATTCATTTTGACAACGAGGGTAATGAAGCACCCATTTGTGTTGTTGAACGTTTCATTGCAAATTTATGTGATTTTTGAACATTCATCGATGTCTAAGGACACCTTTCCAATGCTTTCTCCCTTTGCTCCCTTGCTCTGAGACCAGTCTTGCCAATCTACTACTCATGCTGACTGCACAGCCCGTGCAATCTCTTTTGTTAATATCCACTCTAAACTGACAACAATAGATTTCAAATACATTCTGTGAATTGTGAAATATGTCAGAAAGCAACTTCTGGAAATTACACATAATCTTAGTTATTCTGTCGTCATGATGGAACATTCCTCACCAAGTTAAGTAATATGTGATGAGCATTAACAGCATGCCAATAAAGAACAAAGCACATTTATGAGCATTAATGGAGAAGTCCTTAGAATGTTTAAGAATACGTTATTTCACTGCACTTGGTGCCACCATACTGCCGTCAACCCGTCTAAAAAGCGCCGAAGTTTACAGCATTCGAACAAGACGCTGATAGTCTTGTAAGTCATAAGCTAACAGCTCACAATCGAAACGATTGGATGTACATTCCGCAAAATGCTAATCTTAAATCATTAACGGATTGATATGTATGTAATATTTGGATAACAATGTCCTACCATCACAATGTGAAGTGTTTGTTGCGTTGATGCTGTACCCAGGAAAGCAACTGCATGTGAAGCTTCCAATTGTATTATTGCAGACTTGCTCACAATTCGATGTGTTGGTTGCGCATTCATCTATATCTACAGAAAAAAGTCCAATTTTTGATTACTCACTATGTTTGACATTCGACAGTGCCTTAGAAATTTACATCACATGATCTCATCAGTGTCTCAGGATTCTGTCATGTAAATATCTTGTGTGAACTGACAACAATACTTTCATAATCTGTCTAAATGAAATATGAACTATGGTTCTGCAAGCTGGACTCAGAATGTTCGAGAAAGTAGCCATGATATGACATGAACACCTGCAGATCTCCATTACATTTTCTCTCAAATATATCACATGACCGGTGCTCCGGTTTCCTCCCACAATCCAAAAATGTGCAGGATAGATGAATTGGCCATGCTAAGTTGCCCGCAGTGTGAGCTGAAGTGGCAAATGTAGCGGGGTGGGTCTGGGTGAGTTGCGCTTCGGCAGCGCGGTGTCGGCGTGTTCGGCCAAACGGCCTGTTTCCACACTGGAAGTAATCTAATCTAATCTAACCACGTGATGGTCATGCGACTGTATTAGTGGAATAACCTTTCACTTTCTGCATTCTCCCCTCACACCTACAAGGCTCCGACTACAAATTCGGCTCAAAAATATGATTGGTTGATGGTGGGTCGATCGGCACAAAATGCCTAGCTTTTTGGGTTCAGCTTGATAATATTTGAAACTATCACCTACTGATGGATTCTGTCACCTTGTACACAACTGACTTTGAATTTGACGAACTCAACGGCACAACGACAGGGTTTAAGGTTGAGCCTACTTCTTATTTCATTCAGTTGGAGCTCAAAAGGCTAAGTTTGGACCAATCTTCATTGACAGAGCGTTGGTATGTCCTGCATTGCTTGAAATTCCATAATCCTCAATGGATGAGTCAACATGCAATTAAATATTTCTAGCATCACAAATGGAAATCTGTGCTGCGGGTGTGGAATTCATTTTGACAACGTGGGTAATGAAGCACCCATTTGTGTTGTTGAACGTTTCATTGCAAAATTTTGTGATTTTTGAACATTCATCGATGTCTAAGGACACCTTTCCAATGCTTTCTCCCTTTGCTCCCTTGCTCTGAGACCAGTCTTGCCAATCTACGACTCATGCTGACTGCACAGCCCGTGCAATCTCTTTTGTTAATATCCACTCTAAACTGACAACAATAGATTTCAAATACATTCTGTGAATTGTGAAATATGTCAGAAAGCAACTTCTGGAAATTACACATAATCTTAGTTATTCTGTCGTCATGATGGAACATTCCTCACCAAGTTAAGTAATATGTGATGAGCATTAACAGCATGCCAATAAAGAACAAAGCACATTTATGAGCATTAATGGAGAAGTCCTTAGAATGTTTAAGAATACATTATTTCACTGCACTTGGTGCCACCATACAGCCGTCAACCAGTCGAAAAAGCGCCGAAGTTTACAGCATTCGAACAAGACGCTGATAGTCTTGTAAGTCATAAGCTAACAGCTCACAATCGAAACGATTGGATGTACATTCCGCAAAATGCTAATCTAAAATCATTAACGGATTGATATGTATGTAATATTTGGATAACAATGTCCTACCATCACAATGTGAAGTGTTTGTTGCGTTGATGCTGTACCCAGGAAAGCAACTGCATGTGAAGCTTCCAATTGTATTATTGCAGACTTGCTCACAATTCGATGTGTTGGTTGCGCATTCATCTATATCTACAGAAAAAAGTCCAATTTTTGATTACTCACTATGTTTGACATTCGACAGTGCCTTAGAAATTTACATCACATGATCTCATCAGTGTCTCAGGATTCTGTCATGTAAATATCTTGTGTGAACTGACAACAATACTTTCATAATCTGTCTAAATGAAATATGAACTATGGTTCTGCAAGCTGGACTCAGAATGTTCGAGAAAGTAGCCATGATATGACATGAACACCTGCAGATCTCCATTACATTTTCTCTCAAATTTCTCACATGACCGGTGCTCCGGTTTCCTCCCACAATCCAAAAATGTGCAGGATAGATGAATTGGCCATGCTAAGTTGCCCGCAGTGTGAGCTGAAGTGGCAAATGTAGCGGGGTGGGTCTGGGTGAGTTGCGCTTCGGCAGCGCGGTGTCGGCGTGTTCGGCCAAACGGCCTGTTTCCACACTGGAAGTAATCTAATCTAATCTAACCACGTGATGGTCATGCGACTGTATTAGTGGAATAACCTTTCACTTTCTGCATTCTCCCCTCACACCTCCAAGGCTCCGACTACAAATTCGGCTCAAAAATATGATTGGTTGATGGTGGGTCGATCGGCACAAAATGCCTAGCTTTTTGGGTTCAGCTTGATAATATTTGAAACTATCACCTACTGATGGATTCTGTCACCTTGTACACAACTGACTTTGAATTTGACGAACTCAACGGCACAACGACAGGGTTTAAGGTTGAGCCTACTTCTTATTTCATTCAGTTGGAGCTCAAAAGACTAAGTTTGGACCAATCTTCATTGACAGAGCGTTGGTATGTCCTGCATTGCTTGAAATTCCATAATCCTCAATGGATGAGTCAACATGCAATTAAATATTTCTAGCATCACAAATGGAAATCTGTGCTGCGGGTGTGGAATTCATTTTGACAACGTGGGTAATGAAGCACCCATTTGTGTTGTTGAACGTTTCATTGCAAATTTATGTGATTTTTGAACATTCATCGATGTCTAAGGACACCTTTCCAATGCTTTCTCCCTTTGCTCCCTTGCTCTGAGACCAGTCTTGCCAATCTACTACTCATGCTGACTGCACAGCCCGTGCAATCTCTTTTGTTAATATCCAC
This sequence comes from Hemiscyllium ocellatum, assembly GCF_020745735.1. NCBI lineage: Eukaryota > Metazoa > Chordata > Chondrichthyes > Orectolobiformes > Hemiscylliidae > Hemiscyllium > Hemiscyllium ocellatum. The sequence continues at coordinate 31,881,062 of NC_083413.1, forward strand.
TCTACACTGACAACAATAGAATTCAAAGACATTCTGTGAATTGTGAAATATGTGAGAAAGAAACTTCTTGAAATTACACATAATCTTAGTTATTCTGTCGTCATGAAGGAACATTCCTCACCAAGTTAAGTAATATGTGATGAGCATTAACAGCATGCCAATAAAGAACAAAGCACATTTATGAGCATTAATGGAGAAGTCCTTAGAATGTTTAAGAATACGTTATTTCACTGCACTTGGTGCCACCATACTGCCGTCAACCCGTCTAAAAAACGCCGAAGTTTACAGCATTCGAACAAGACGCTGATAGTCTTGTAAGTCATAAGCTAACAGCTCACAATCGAAACGATTGGATGTACATTCCACAAAATGCTAATCTAAAATCATTAACGGATTGATATGTATGTAATATTTGGATAACAATGTCCTACCATCACAATGTGAAGTGTTTGTTGCGTTGATGCTGTACCCAGGAAAGCAACTGCATGTGAAGCTTCCAATTGTATTATTGCAGACTTGTTCACAATTCGATGTGTTGGTTGCGCATTCATCTATATCTACAGAAAAAAGTCCAATTTTTGATTACTCACTATGTTTGACATTCGACAGTGCCTTAGAAATTTACATCACATGATCTCATCAGTGTCTCAGGATTCTGTCATGTAAATATCTTGTGTGAACTGACAACAATACTTTCATAATCTGTCGAAATGAAATATGAACTATGGTTCTGCAAGCTGGACTCAGAATGTTCGAGAAAGTAGCCATGATATGACATGAACACCTGCAGATCTCCATTACATTTTCTCTCAAATTTCTCACATGACCGGTGCTCCGGTTTCCTCCCACAATCCAAAAATGTGCAGGATAGATGAATTGGCCATGCTAAGTTGCCCGCAGTGTGAGCTGAAGTGGCAAATGTAGCGGGGTGGGTCTGGGTGAGTTGCGCTTCGGCAGCTCGGTGTCGGCGTGTTCGGCCAAACGGCCTGTTTCCACACTGGAAGTAATCTAATCTAATCTAACCATGTGATGGTCATGCGACTGTATTAGTGGAATAACCTTTCACTTTCTGCATTCTCCCCTCACACCTACAAGGCACCGACTACAAATTCGGCTCAACAATATGATTGGTTAATGGTGGGTCGATCGGCACAAAATGCCTAGCTTTTTGGGTTCAGCTTGATCATATTTGAAACTATCACCTACTGATGGATTCTGTCACCTTGTACACAACTGACTTTGAATTTGACGAACTCAACGGCACAACGACAGGGTTGAAGGTTGAGCCTACTTCTTATTTCATTCAGTTGGAGCTCAAAAGGCTAAGTTTGGACCAATCTTCATTGACAGAGCGTTGGTATGTCCTGCATTGCTTGAAATTCCATAATCCTCAATGGATGAGTAAACATGCAATTAAATACTTCTAGCATCACAAATGGAAATCTGTGCTGCGGGTGTGGAATTCATTTTGACAACGAGGGTAATGAAGCACCCATTTGTGTTGTTGAACGTTTCATTGCAAATTTTTGTGATTATTGAACATTCATCGATGTCTAAGGACACCTTTCCAATGCTTTCTCCCTTTGCTCCCTTGCTCTGAGACCAGTCTTGCCAATCTACTATTCATGCTGACTGCACAGCCCGTGCAATCTCTTTTGTTAATATCCACTCTAAACTGACAACAATAGATTTCAAATACATTCTGTGAATTGTGAAATATGTCAGAAAGCAACTTCTGGAAATTACACATAATCTTAGTTATTCTGTCGTCATGATGGAACATTCCTCACCAAGTTAAGTAATATGTGATGAGCATTAACAGCACGCCAATAAAGAACAAAGCACATTTATGAGCATTAATGGAGAAGTCCTTAGAATGTTTAAGAATACATTATTTCACTGCACTTGGTGCCACCATACTGCCGTCAACCCGTCTAAAAAGCGCCGAAGTTTACAGCATTCGAACAAGACGCTGATAGTCTTGGAAGTCATAAGCTAACAGCTCACAATCGAAACGATTGGATGTACATTCCGCAAAATGCTAATCTAAAATCATTAACGGATTGATATGTATGTAATATTTGGATAACAATGTCCTACCATCACAATGTGAAGTGTTTGTTGCGTTGATGCTGTACCCAGGAAAGCAACTGCATGTGAAGCTTCCAATTGTATTATTGCAGACTTGCTCACAATTCGATGTGTTGGTTGCGCATTCATCTATATCTACAGAAAAAAGTCCAATTTTTGATTACTCACTATGTTTGACATTCGACAGTGCCTTAGAAATTTACATCACATGATCTCATCAGTGTCTCAGGATTCTGTCATGTAAATATCTTGTGTGAACTGACAACAATACTTTCATAATCTGTCTAAATGAAATATGAACTATGGTTCTGCAAGCTGGACTCAGAATGTTCGAGAAAGTAGCCATGATATGACATGAACACCTGCAGATCTCCATTACATTTTCTCTCAAATTTCTCACATGACCGTTGCTCCCGTTTCCTCCCACAATCCAAAAATGTGCAGGATAGATGAATTGGCCATGCTAAGTTGCCCGCAGTGTGAGCTGAAGTGGCAAATGTAGCGGGGTGGGTCTGGGTGAGTTGCGCTTCGGCAGCGCGGTGTCGGCGTGTTCGGCCAAACGGCCTGTTTCCACACTGGAAGTAATCTAATCTAATCTAACCACGTGATGGTCATGCGACTGTATTAGTGGAATAACCTTTCACTTTCTGCATTCTCCCCTCACACCTACAAGGCTCCGACTACAAATTCGGATCAAAAATATGATTGGTTGATGGTGGGTCGATTGGCACAAAATGCCTAGCTTTTTGGGTTCAGCTTGATAATATTTGAAACTATCACCTACTGATGGATTCTGTCACCTTGTACACAACTGACTTTGAATTTGACGAACTCAACGGCACAACGACAGGGTTTAAGGTTGAGCCTACTTCTTATTTCATTCAGTTGGAGCTCAAAAGACTAAGTTTGGACCAATCTTCATTGACAGAGCGTTGGTATGTCCTGCATTGCTTGAAATTCCATAATCCTCAATGGATGAGTCAACATGCAATTAAATATTTCTAGCATCACAAATGGAAATCTGTGCTGCGGGTGTGGAATTCATTTTGACAACGTGGGTAATGAAGCACCCATTTGTGTTGTTGAACGTTTCATTGCAAATTTATGTGATTTTTGAACATTCATCGATGTCTAAGGACACCTTTCCAATGCTTTCTCCCTTTGCTCCCTTGCTCTGAGACCAGTCTTGCCAATCTACTACTCATGCTGACTGCTCAGCCAGTGCAATCTCTTTTGTTAATATCCACTCTACACTGACAACAATAGATTTCAAAGACATTCTGTGAATTGTGAAATATGTGAGAAAGAAACTTCTGGAAATTACACATAATCTTAGTTATTCTGTCGTCATGAAGGAACATTCCTCACCAAGTTAAGTAATATGTGATGAGCATTAACAGCATGCCAATAAAGAACAAAGCACATTTATGAGCATTAATGGAGAAGTCCTTAGAATGTTTAAGAATACGTTATTTCACTGCACTTGGTGCCACCATACTGCCGTCAACCCGTCTAAAAAGCGCCGAAGTTTACAGCATTCGAACAAGATGCTGATAGTCTTGTAAGTCATAAGCTAACAGCTTACAATCGAAATAATTTGATGTACATTCCGCAAAATGCTAATCTAAAATCATTAACGGATTGATATGTATGTAATATTTGGATAACAATGTCCTACCATCACAATGTGAAGTGTTTGTTGCGTTGATGCTGTACCCAGGAAAGCAACTGCATGTGAAGCTTCCAATTGTATTATTGCAGACTTGTTCACAATTCGATGTGTTGGTTGCGCATTCATCTATATCTACAGAAAAAAGTCCAATTTTTGATTACTCACTATGTTTGACATTCGACAGTGCCTTAGAAATTTACATCACATGATCTCATCAGTGTCTCAGGATTCTGTCATGTAAATATCTTGTGTGAACTGACAACAATACTTTCATAATCTGTCTAAATGAAATATGAACTATGGTTCTGCAAGCTGGACTCAGAATGTTCGAGAAAGTAGCCATGATATGACATGAACATCTGCAGATCTCCATTTCATTTTCTCTCAAAGAAATCACATGACCAGTGCTCCCGTTTCCTCCCACAATCCAAAAATGTGCAGGATAGATGAATTGGCCATGCTAAGTTGCCCGCAGTGTGAGCTGAAGTGGCAAATGTAGCGGGGTGGGTCTGGGTGAGTTGCGCTTCGGCAGCTCGGTGTCGGCGTGTTCGGCCAAACGGCCTGTTTCCACACTGGAAGTAATCTAATCTAATCTAACCATGTGATGGTCATGCGACTGTATTAGTGGAATAACCTTTCACTTTCTGCATTCTCCCCTCACTCCGACTACAAATTCGGATCAAAAATATGATTGGTTAATGGTGGGTCGATCGGCACAAAATGCCTAGCTTTTTGGGTTCAGCTTGATCATATTTGAAACTATCACCTACTGATGGATTCTGTCACCTTGTACACAACTGACTTTGAATTTGACGAACTCAACGGCACAACGACAGGGTTTAAGGTTGAGCCTACTTCTTATTTCATTCAGTTGGAGCTCAAAAGGCTAAGTTTGGACCAATCTTCATTGACAGAGCGTTGGTATGTCCTGCATTGCTTGAAATTCCATAATCCTCAATGGATGAGTAAACATGCAATTAAATATTTCTAGCATCACAAATGGAAATCTGTGCTGCGGGTGTGGAATTCATTTTGACAACGAGGGTAATGAAGCACCCATTTGTGTTGTTGAACGTTTCATTGCAAATTTTTGTGATTTTTGAACATTCATCGATGTCTAAGGACACCTTTCCAATGCTTTCTGCCTTTGCTCCCTTGCTCTGAGACCAGTCTTGCCAATCTACTACTCATGCTGACTGCACAGCCCGTGCAATCTCTTTTGTTAATATCCACTCTAAACTGACAACAATAGATTTCAAATACATTCTGTGAATTGTGAAATATGTCAGAAAGCAACTTCTGGAAATTACACATAATCTTAGTTATTCTGTCGTCATGATGGAACATTCCTCACCAAGTTAAGTAATATGTGATGAGCATTAACAGCATGCCAATAAAGAACAAAGCACATTAATGAGCATTAATGGAGAAGTCCTTAGAATGTTTAAGAATACGTTATTTCACTGCACTTGGTGCCGCCATACTGCCGTCAACCCGTCTAAAAAGCGCCGAAGTTTACAGCATTCGAACAAGACGCTGATAGTCTTGTAAGTCATAAGCTAACAGCTCACAATCGAAACGATTGGATGTACATTCCGCAAAATGCTAATCTAAAATCATTAACGGATTGATATGCATGTAATATTTGGATAACAATGTCCTACCATCACAATGTGAAGTGTTTGTTGCGTTGATGCTGTACCCAGGAAAGCAACTGCATGTGAAGCTTCCAATTGTATTATTGCAGACTTGCTCACAATTCGATGTGTTGGTTGCGCATTCATCTATATCTACAGAAAAAAGTCCAATTTTTGATTACTCACTATGTTTGACATTCGACAGTGCCTTAGAAATTTACATCACATGATCTCATCAGTGTCTCAGGATTCTGTCATGTAAATATCTTGTGTGAACTGACAACAATACTTTCATAATCTGTCTAAATGAAATATGAACTATGGTTCTGCAAGCTGGACTCAGAATGTTCGAGAAAGTAGCCATGATATGACATGAACACCTGCAGATCTCCATTACATTTTCTCTCAAATTTCTCACATGACCGGTGCTCCGGTTTCCTCCCACAATCCAAAAATGTGCAGGATAGATGAATTGGCCATGCTAAGTTGCCCGCAGTGTGAGCTGAAGTGGCAAATGTAGCGGGGTGGGTCTGGGTGAGTTGCGCTTCGGCAGCTCGGTGTCGGCGTGTTCGGCCAAACGGCCTGTTTCCACACTGGAAGTAATCTAATCTAATCTAACCATGTGATGGTCATGCGACTGTATTAGTGGAATAACCTTTCACTTTCTGCATTCTCCCCTCACACCTACAAGGCTCCGACTACAAATTCGGATCAAAAATATGATTGGTTAATGGTGGGTCGATCGGCACAAAATGCCTAGCTTTTTGGGTTCAGCTTGATCATATTTGAAACTATCACCTACTGATGGATTCTGTCACCTTGTACACAACTGACTTTGAATTTGACGAACTCAACGGCACAACGACAGGGTTTAAGGTTGAGCCTACTTCTTATTTCATTCAGTTGGAGCTCAAAAGACTAAGTTTGGACCAATCTTCATTGACAGAGCGTTGGTATGTCCTGCATTGCTTGAAATTCCATAATCCTCAATGGATGAGTAAACATGCAATTAAATATTTCTAGCATCACAAATGGAAATCTGTGCTGCGGGTGTGGAATTCATTTTGACAACGAGGGTAATGAAGCACCCATTTGTGTTGTTGAACGTTTCATTGCAAATTTATGTGATTTTTGAACATTCATCGATGTCTAAGGACACCTTTCCAATGCTTTCTCCCTTTGCTCCCTTGCTCTGAGACCAGTCTTGCCAATCTACTACTCATGCTGACTGCACAGCCCGTGCAATCTCTTTTGTTAATATCCACTCTACACTGACAACAATACATTTCAAATACATTCTGTGAATTGTGAAATATGTGAGAAAGAAACTTCTTGAAATTACACATAATCTTAGTTATTCTGTCGTCATGATGGAACATTCCTCACCAAGTTAAGTAATATGTGATGAGCATTAACAGCATGCCAATAAAGAACAAAGCACATTTATGAGCATTAATGGAGAAGTCCTTAGAATGTTTAAGAATACGTTATTTCACTGCACTTGGTGCCACCATACTGCCGTCAAACCGTCTAAAAAGCGCCGAAGTTTACAGCATTCGAACAAGACGCTGATAGTCTTGTAAGTCATAAGCTAACAGCTCACAATCGAAACGATTGGATGTACATTCCGCAAAATGCTAATCTAAAATCATTAACGGATTGATATGTATGTAATATTTGGATAACAATGTCCTACCATCACAATGTGAAGTGTTTGTTGCGTTGATGCTGTACCCAGGAAAGCAACTGCATGTGAAGCTTCCAATTGTATTATTGCAGACTTGCTCACAATTCGATGTGTTGGTTGCGCATTCATCTATATCTACAGAAAAAAGTCCAATTTTTGATTACTCACTATGTTTGACATTCGACAGTGCCTTAGAAATTTACATCACATGATCTCATCAGTGTCTCAGGATTCTGTCATGTAAATATCTTGTGTGAACTGACAACAATACTTTCATAATCTGTCTAAATGAAATATGAACTATGGTTCTGCAAGCTGGACTCAGAATGTTCGAGAAAGTAGCCATGATATGACATGAACACCTGCAGATCTCCATTACATTTTCTCTCAAATTTCTCACATGACCGGTGCTCCGGTTTCCTCCCACAATCCAAAAATGTGCAGGATAGATGAATTGGACATGCTAAGTTGCCCGCAGTGTGAGCTGAAGTGGCAAATGTAGCGGGGTGGGTCTGGGTGAGTTGCGCTTCGGCAGCTCGGTGTCGGCGTGTTCGGCCAAACGGCCTGTTTCCACACTGGAAGTAATCTAATCTAATCTAACCATGTGATGGTCATGCGACTGTATTAGTGGAATAACCTTTCACTTTCTGCATTCTCCCCTCACACCTACAAGGCTCCGACTACAAATTCGGATCAAAAATATGATTGGTTAATGGTGGGTCGATCGGCACAAAATGCCTAGCTTTTTGGGTTCAGCTTGATCATATTTGAAACTATCACCTACTGATGGATTCTGTCACCTTGTACACAACTGACTTTGAATTTGACGAACTCAACGGCACAACGACAGGGTTTAAGGTTGAGCCTACTTCTTATTTCATTCAGTTGGAGCTCAAAAGGCTAAGTTTGGACCAATCTTCATTGACAGAGCGTTGGTATGTCCTGCATTGCTTGAAATTCCATAATCCTCAATGGATGAGTAAACATGCAATTAAATATTTCTAGCATCACAAATGGAAATCTGTGCTGCGGGTGTGGAATTCATTTTGACAACGTGGGTAATGAAGCACCCATTTGTGTTGTTGAACGTTTCATTGCAAATTTTTGTGATTTTTGAACATTCATCGATGTCTAAGGACACCTTTCCAATGCTTTCTCCCTTTGCTCCCTTGCTCTGAGACCAGTCTTGCCAATCTACTACTCATGCTGACTGCACAGCCCGTGCAATCTCTTTTGTTAATATCCACTCTAAACTGACAACAATAGATTTCAAATACATTCTGTGAATTGTGAAATATGTGAGAAAGAAACTTCTTGAAATTACACATAATCTTAGTTATTCTGTCGTCATGAAGGAACATTCCTCACCAAGTTAAGTAATATGTGATGAGCATTAACAGCATGCCAATAAAGAACAAAGCACATTTATGAGCATTAATGGAGAAGTCCTTAGAATGTTTAAGAATACGTTATTTCACTGCACTTGGTGCCACCATACTGCCGTCAAACCGTCTAAAAAGCGCCGAAGTTTACAGCATTCGAACAAGACGCTGATAGTCTTGTAAGTCATAAGCTAACAGCTCACAATCGAAACGACTGGATGTACATTCCGCAAAATGCTAATCTAAAATCATTAACGGATTGATATGTATGTAATATTTGGATAACAATGTCCTACCATCACAATGTGAAGTGTTTGTTGCGTTGATGCTGTACCCAGGAAAGCAACTGCATGTGAAGCTTCCAATTGTATTATTGCAGACTTGTTCACAATTCGATGTGTTGGTTGCGCATTCATCTATATCTACAGAAAAAAGTCCAATTTTTGATTACTCACTATGTTTGACATTCGACAGTGCCTTAGAAATTTACATCACATGATCTCATCAGTGTCTCAGGATTCTGTCATGTAAATATCTTGTGTGAACTGACAACAATACTTTCATAATCTGTCTAAATGAAATATGAACTATGGTTCTGCAAGCTGGACTCAGAATGTTCGAGAAAGTAGCCATGATATGACATGAACACCTGCAGATCTCCATTACATTTTCTCTCAAATATATCACATGACCGGTGCTCCGGTTTCCTCCCACAATCCAAAAATGTGCAGGATAGATGAATTGGCCATGCTAAGTTGCCCGCAGTGTGAGCTGAAGTGGCAAATGTAGCGGGGTGGGTCTGGGTGAGTTGCGCTTCGGCAGCTCGGTGTCGGCGTGTTCGGCCAAAGGGCCTGTTTCCACACTGGAAGTAATCTAATCTAATCTAACCATGTGATGGTCATGCGACTGTATTAGTGGCATAACCTTTCACTTTCTGCATTCTCCCCTCACACCTACAAGGCTCCGACTACAAATTCGGCTCAAAAATATGATTGGTTAATGGTGGGTCGATCGGCACAAAATGCCTAGCTTTTTGGGTTCAGCTTGATCATATTTGAAACTATCACCTACTGATGGATTCTGTCACCTTGTACACAACTGACTTTGAATTTGACAAACTCAACGGCACAACGACAGGGTTTAAGGTTGAGCCTACTTCTTATTTCATTCAGTTGGAGCTCAAAAGGCTAAGTTTGGACCAATCTTCATTGACAGAGCGTTGGTATGTCCTGCATTGCTTGAAATTCCATAATCCTCAATGGATGAGTAAACATGCAATTAAATATTTCTAGCATCACAAATGGAAATCTGTGCTGCGGGTGTGGAATTGATTTTGACAACGAGGCTAATGAAGCACCCATTTGTGTTGTTGAACGTTTCATTGCAAATTTTTGTGATTTTTGAACATTCATCGATGTCTAAGGACACCTTTCCAATGCTTTCTCCCTTTGCTCCCTTGCTCTGAGACCAGTCTTGCCAATCTACTACTCATGCTGACTGCTCAGCCAGTGCAATCTCTTTTGTTAATATCCACTCTAAACTGACAACAATAGATTTCAAATACATTCTGTGAATTGTGAAATATGTCAGAAAGCAACTTCTGGAAATTACACATAATCTTAGTTATTCTGTCGTCATGAAGGAACATTCCTCACCAAGTTAAGTAATATGTGATGAGCATTAACAGCATGCCAATAAAGAACAAAGCACATTTATGAGCATTAATGGAGAAGTCCTTAGAATGTTTAAGAATACGTTATTTCACTGCACTTGGTGCCACCATACTGCCGTCAACCCGTCTAAAAAGCGCCGAAGTTTACAGCATTCGAACAAGACGCTGATAGTCTTGTAAGTCCTAAGCTAACAGCTCACAATCGAAACGATTGGATGTACATTCCGCAAAATGCTAATCTAAAATCATTAACGGATTGATATGTATGTAATATTTGGATAACAATGTCCTACCATCACAATGTGAAGTGTTTGTTGCGTTGATGCTGTACCCAGGAAAGCAACTGCATGTGAAGCTTCCAATTGTATTATTGCAGACTTGCTCACAATTCGATGTGTTGGTTGCGCATTCATCTATATCTACAGAAAAAAGTCCAATTTTTGATTACTCACTATGTTTGACATTCGACAGTGCCTTAGAAATTTACATCACATGATCTCATCAGTGTCTCAGGATTCTGTCATGTAAATATCTTGTGTGAACTGACAACAATACTTTCATAATCTGTCTAAATGAAATATGAACTATGGTTCTGCAAGCTGGACTCAGAATGTTCGAGAAAGTAGCCATGATATGACATGAACACCTGCAGATCTCCATTACATTTTCTCTCAAATTTCTCACATGACCGGTGCTCCCGTTTCCTCCCACAATCCAAAAATGTGCAGGATAGATGAATTGGCCATGCTAAGTTGCCCGCAGTGTGAGCTGAAGTGGCAAATGTAGCGGGGTGGGTCTGGGTGAGTTGCGCTTCGGCAGCTCGGTGTCGGCGTGTTCGGCCAAACGGCCTGTTTCCACACTGGAAGTAATCTAATCTAATCTAACCATGTGATGGTCATGCGACTGTATTAGTGGCATAACCTTTCACTTTCTGCATTCTCCCCTCACACCTCCAAGGCTCCGACTACAAATTCGGCTCAAAAATATGATTGGTTAATGGTGGGTCGATCGGCACAAAATGCCTAGCTTTTTGGGTTCAGCTTGATAATATTTGAAACTATCACCTACTGATGGATTCTGTCACCTTGTACACAACTGACTTTGAATTTGACGAACTCAACGGCACAACGACAGGGTTTAAGGTTGAGCCTACTTCTTATTTCATTCAGTTGGAGCTCAAAAGACTAAGTTTGGACCAATCTTCATTGACAGAGCATTGGTATGTCCTGCATTGCTTGAAATTCCATAATCCTCAATGGATGAGTCAACATGCAATTAAATATTTCTAGCATCACAAATGGAAATCTGTGCTGCGGGTGTGGAATTCATTTTGACAACGAGGGTAATGAAGCACCCATTTGTGTTGTTGAACGTTTCATTGCAAATTTATGTGATTTTTGAACATTCATCGATGTCTAAGGACACCTTTCCAATGCTTTCTCCCTTTGCTCCCTTGCTCTGAGACCAGTCTTGCCAATCTACTACTCATGCTGACTGCACAGCCAGTGCCATCTCTTTTGTTAATATCCACTCTACACTGACAACAATAGATTTCAAAGACATTCTGTGAATTGTGAAATATGTGAGAAAGAAAATTCTTGAAATTATACATAATCTTAGTTATTCTGTCGTCATGAAGGAATATTCCTCACCAAGTTAAGTAATATGTGATGAGCATTAACAGCATGCCAATAAAGAACAAAGCACATTTATGAGCATTAATGGAGAAGTCCTTAGAATGTTTAAGAATACGTTATTTCACTGCACTTGGTGCCACCATACTGCCGTCAACCCGTCTAAAAAGCGCCGAAGTTTACAGCATTCGAACAAGACGCTGATAGTCTTGTAAGTCATAAGCTAACAGCTCACAATCGAAACGACTGGATGTACATTCCGCAAAATGCTAATCTAAAATCATTAACGGATTGATATGTATGTAATATTTGGATAACAATGTCCTACCATCACAATGTGAAGTGTTTGTTGCGTTGATGCTGTACCCAGGAAAGCAACTGCATGTGAAGCTTCCAATTGTATTATTGCAGACTTGTTCACAATTCGATGTGTTGGTTGCGCATTCATCTATATCTACAGAAAAAAGTCCAATTTTTGATTACTCACTATGTTTGACATTCGACAGTGCCTTAGAAATTTACATCACATGATCTCATCAGTGTCTCAGGATTCTGTCATGTAAATATCTTGTGTGAACTGACAACAATACTTTCATAATCTGTCTAAATGAAATATGAACTATGGTTCTGCAAGCTGGACTCAGAATGTTCGAGAAAGTAGCCATGATATGACATGAACACCTGCAGATCTCCATTACATTTTCTCTCAAATTTCTCACATGACCGGTGCTCCGGTCTCCTCCCACAATCCAAAAATGTGCAGGATAGATGAATTGGCCATGCTAAGTTGCCCGCAGTGTGAGCTGAAGTGGCAAATGTAGCGGGGTGGGTCTGGGTGAGTTGCGCTTCGGCAGCTCGGTGTCGGCGTGTTGGGCCAAAGGGCCTGTTTCCACACTGGAAGTAATCTAATCTAATCTAACCATGTGATGGTCATGCGACTGTATTAGTGGAATAACCTTTCACTTTCTGCATTCTCCCCTCACACCTACAAGGCTCCGACTACAAATTCGGCTCAACAATATGATTGGTTAATGGTGGGTCGATCGGCACAAAATGCCTAGCTTTTTGGGTTCAGCTTGATCATATTTGAAACTATCACCTACTGATGGATTCTGTCACCTTGTACACAACTGACTTTGAATTTGACGAAATCAACGGCACAACGACAGGGTTTAAGGTTGAGCCTACTTCTTATTTCATTCAGTTGGAGCTCAAAAGGCTAAGTTTGGACCAATCTTCATTGACAGAGCATTGGTATGTCCTGCATTGCTTGAAATTCCATAATCCTCAATGGATGAGTAAACATGCAATTAAATATTTCTAGCATCACAAATGGAAATCTGTGCTGCGGGTGTGGAATTCATTTTGACAACGAGGGTAATGAAGCACCCATTTGTGTTGTTGAACGTTTCATTGCAAATTTTTGTGATTTTTGAACATTCATCGATGTCTAAGGACACCTTTCCAATGCTTTCTCCCTTTGCTCCCTTGCTCTGAGACCAGTCTTGCCAATCTACTACTCATGCTGACTGCACAGCCCGTGCAATCTCTTTTGTTAATATCCACTCTAAACTGACAACAATAGATTTCAAATACATTCTGTGAATTGTGAAATATGTCAGAAAGCAACTTCTGGAAATTACACATAATCTTAGTTATTCTGTCGTCATGAAGGAATATTCCTCACCAAGTTAAGTAATATGTGATGAGCATTAACAGCATGCCAATAAAGAACAAAGCACATTTATGAGCATTAATGGAGAAGTCCTTAGAATGTTTAAGAATACGTTATTTCACTGCACTTGGTGCCACCATACTGCCGTCAACCCGTCTAAAAAGCGCCGAAGTTTACAGCATTCGAACAAGACGCTGATAGTCTTGTAAGTCATAAGCTAACAGCTCACAATCGAAACGATTGGATGTACATTCCGCAAAATGCTAATCTAAAATCATTAACGGATTGATATGTATGTAATATTTGGATAACAATGTCCTACCATCACAATGTGAAGTGTTTGTTGCGTTGATGCTGTACCCAGGAAAGCAACTGCATGTGAAGCTTCCAATTGTATTATTGCAGACTTGCTCACAATTCGATGTGTTGGTTGCGCATTCATCTATATCTACAGAAAAAAGTCCAATTTTTGATTACTCACTATGTTTGACATTCGACAGTGCCTTAGAAATTTACATCACATGATCTCATCAGTGTCTCAGGATTCTGTCATGTAAATATCTTGTGTGAACTGACAACAATACTTTCATAATCTGTCTAAATGAAATATGAACTATGGTTCTGCAAGCTGGACTCAGAATGTTCGAGAAAGTAGCCATGATATGACATGAACACCTGCAGATCTCCATTACATTTTCTCTCAAATATATCACATGACCGGTGCTCCGGTTTCCTCCCACAATCCAAAAATGTGCAGGATAGATGAATTGGCCATGCTAAGTTGCCCGCAGTGTGAGCTGAAGTGGCAAATGTAGCGGGGTGGGTCTGGGTGAGTTGCGCTTCGGCAGCTCGGTTTCGGCGTGTTCGGCCAAACGGCCTGTTTCCACACTGGAAGTAATCTAATCTAATCTAACCATGTGATGGTCATGCGACTGTATTAGTGGCATAACCTTTCACTTTCTGCATTCTCCCCTCACACCTACAAGGCTCCGACTACAAATTCGCCTCAAAAATATGATTGGTTAATGGTGGGTCGATCGGCCCAAAATGCCTAGCTTTTTGGTTTCAGCTTGATCATATTTGAAACTATCACCTACTGATGGATTCTGTCACCTTGTACACAACTGACTTTGAATTTGACAAACTCAACGGCACAACGACAGGGTTTAAGGTTGAGCCTACTTCTTATTTCATTCATTTGGAGCTCAAAATACTAAGTTTGGACCAATCTTCATTGACAGAGCGTTGGTATGTCCTGCATTGCTTGAAATTCCATAATCCTCAATGGATGAGTAAACATGCAATTAAATATTTCTAGCATCACAAATGGAAATCTGTGCTGCGGGTGTGGAATTCATTTTGACAACGAGGCTAATGAAGCACCCATTTGTGTTGTTGAACGTTTCATTGCAAATTTTTGTGATTTTTGAACATTCATCGATGTCTAAGGACACCTTTCCAATGCTTTCTCCCTTTGCTCCCTTGCTCTGAGACCAGTCTTGCCAATCTACTACTCATGCTGACTGCTCAGCCAGTGCAATCTCTTTTGTTAATATCCACTCTAAACTGACAACAATAGATTTCAAATACATTCTGTGAATTGTGAAATATGTCAGAAAGCAACTTCTGGAAATTACACATAATCTTAGTTATTCTGTCGTCATGAAGGAACATTCCTCACCAAGTTAAGTAATATGTGATGAGCATTAACAGCATGCCAATAAAGAACAAAGCACATTTATGAGCATTAATGGAGAAGTCCTTAGAATGTTTAAGAATACGTTATTTCACTGCACTTGGTGCCACCATACTGCCGTCAACCCGTCTAAAAAGCGCCGAAGTTTACAGCATTCGAACAAGACGCTGATAGTCTTGTAAGTCCTAAGCTAACAGCTCACAATCGAAACGATTGGATGTACATTCCGCAAAATGCTAATCTAAAATCATTAACGGATTGATATGTATGTAATATTTGGATAACAATGTCCTACCATCACAATGTGAAGTGTTTGTTGCGTTGATGCTGTACCCAGGAAAGCAACTGCATGTGAAGCTTCCAATTGTATTATTGCAGACTTGCTCACAATTCGATGTGTTGGTTGCGCATTCATCTATATCTACAGAAAAAAGTCCAATTTTTGATTACTCACTATGTTTGACATTCGACAGTGCCTTAGAAATTTACATCACATGATCTCATCAGTGTCTCAGGATTCTGTCATGTAAATATCTTGTGTGAACTGACAACAATACTTTCATAATCTGTCTAAATGAAATATGAACTATGGTTCTGCAAGCTGGACTCAGAATGTTCGAGAAAGTAGCCATGATATGACATGAACACCTGCAGATCTCCATTACATTTTCTCTCAAATTTCTCACATGACCGGTGCTCCCGTTTCCTCCCACAATCCAAAAATGTGCAGGATAGATGAATTGGCCATGCTAAGTTGCCCGCAGTGTGAGCTGAAGTGGCAAATGTAGCGGGGTGGGTCTGGGTGAGTTGCGCTTCGGCAGCTCGGTGTCGGCGTGTTCGGCCAAACGGCCTGTTTCCACACTGGAAGTAATCTAATCTAATCTAACCATGTGATGGTCATGCGACTGTATTAGTGGCATAACCTTTCACTTTCTGCATTCTCCCCTCACACCTCCAAGGCTCCGACTACAAATTCGGCTCAAAAATATGATTGGTTAATGGTGGGTCGATCGGCACAAAATGCCTAGCTTTTTGGGTTCAGCTTGATAATATTTGAAACTATCACCTACTGATGGATTCTGTCACCTTGTACACAACTGACTTTGAATTTGACGAAATCAACGGCACAACGACAGGGTTTAATGTTGAGCCTACTTCTTATTTCATTCAGTTGGAGCTCAAAAGGCTAAGTTTGGACCAATCTTCATTGACAGAGCATTGGTATGTCCTGCATTGCTTGAAATTCCATAATCCTCAATGGATGAGTCAACATGCAATTAAATATTTCTAGCATCACAAATGGAAATCTGTGCTGCGGGTGTGGAATTCATTTTGACAACGAGGGTAATGAAGCACCCATTTGTGTTGTTGAACGTTTCATTGCAAATTTATGTGATTTTTGAACATTCATCGATGTCTAAGGACACCTTTCCAATGCTTTCTCCCTTTGCTCCCTTGCTCTGAGACCAGTCTTGCCAATCTACTACTCATGCTGACTGCACAGCCCGTGCAATCTCTTTTGTTAATATCCACTCTAAACTGACAACAATAGATTTCAAATACATTCTGTGAATTGTGAAATATGTCAGAAAGCAACTTCTGGAAATTACACATAATCTTAGTTATTCTGTCGTCATGAAGGAATATTCCTCACCAAGTTAAGTAATATGTGATGAGCATTAACAGCATGCCAATAAAGAACAAAGCACATTTATGAGCATTAATGGAGAAGTCCTTAGAATGTTTAAGAATACGTTATTTCACTGCACTTGGTGCCACCATACTGCCGTCAACCCATCTAAAAAGCGACGAAGTTTACAGCATTCGAACAAGACGCTGATAGTCTTGTAAGTCATAAGCTAACAGCTCACAATCGAAACGATTGGATGTACATTCCGCAAAATGCTAATCTAAAATCATTAACGGATTGATATGTATGTAATATTTGGATAACAATGTCCTACCATCACAATGTGAAGTGTTTGTTGCGTTGATGCTGTACCCAGGAAAGCAACTGCATGTGAAGCTTCCAATTGTATTATTGCAGACTTGCTCACAATTCGATGTGTTGGTTGCGCATTCATCTATATCTACAGAAAAAAGTCCAATTTTTGATTACTCACTATGTTTGACATTCGACAGTGCCTTAGAAATTTACATCACATGATCTCATCAGTGTCTCAGGATTCTGTCATGTAAATAACTTGTGTGAACTGACAACAATACTTTCATAATCTGTCTAAATGAAATATGAACTATGGTTCTGCAAGCTGGACTCAGAAAGTTCGAGAAAGTAGCCATGATATGACATGAACATCTGCAGATCTCCATTACATTTTCTCTCAAATATATCACATGACCGGTGCTCCGGTTTCCTCCCACAATCCAAAAATGTGCAGGATAGATGAATTGGCCATGCTAAGTTGCCCGCAGTGTGAGCTGAAGTGGCAAATGTAGCGGGGTGGGTCTGGGTGAGTTGCGCTTCGGCAGCTCGGTTTCGGCGTGTTCGGCCAAACGGCCTGTTTCCACACTGGAAGGAATCTAATCTAATCTAACCATGTGTTGGTCATGCGACTGTATTAGTGGCATAACCTTTCACTTTCTGCATTCTCCCCTCACACCTACAAGGCTCCGACTACAAATTCGCCTCAAAAATATGATTGGTTAATGGTGGGTCGATCGGCCCAAAATGCCTAGCTTTTTGGTTTCAGCTTGATCATATTTGAAACTATCACCTACTGATGGATTCTGTCACCTTGTACACAACTGACTTTGAATTTGACAAACTCAACGGCACAACGACAGGGTTTAAGGTTGAGCCTACTTCTTATTTCATTCATTTGGAGCTCAAAATACTAAGTTTGGACCAATCTTCATTGACAGAGCGTTGGTATGTCCGGCATTGATTGAAATTCCATAATCCTCAATGGATGAGTCAACATGCAATTAAATATTTCTAGCATCACAAATGGAAATCTGTGCTGCGGGTGTGGAATTCATTTTGACAACGAGAGTAATGAAGCACCCATTTGTGTTTTTGAACGTTTCATTGCAAATTTATGTGATTTTTGAACATTCATCGATGTCTAAGGACACCTTTCCCATGCTTTCTCCCTTTGCTCCCTTGCTCTGAGGCCAGTCTTGCCAATCTACTACTCATGCTGACTGCACAGCCCGTGCAATCTCTTTTGTTAATATCCACTCTAAACTGACAACAATAGATTTCAAAGACATTCTATGAATTGTGAAATATGTGAGAAAGAAACTTCTTGAAATTATACATAATCTTAGTTATTCTGTCGTCATGAAGGAACATTCCTCACCAAGTTAAGTAATATGTGATGAGCATTAACAGCATGCCAATAAAGAACAAAGCACATTTATGAGCATAAATGGAGAAGTCCTTAGAATGTTTAAAAATACGTTATTTCACTGCACTTGGTGCCACCATACTGCCGTCAACCCGTCTAAAAAGCGCCGAAGTTTACAGCATTCGAACAAGACGCTGATAGTCTTGTAAGTCATAAGCTAACAGCTCACAATCGTAATAATTTGATGTACATTCCGCAAAATGCTCATCTAAAATCATTAACGGATTGATATGTATGTAATATTTGGATAACAATGTCCTACCATCACAATGTGAAGTGTTTGTTGCGTTGATGCTGTACCCAGGAAAGCAACTGCATGTGAAGCTTCCAATTGTATTATTGCAGACTTGTTCACAATTCGATGTGTTGGTTGCGCATTCATCTATATCTACAGAAAAAATTCCAATTTTTGATTATTCACTATGTTTGACATTTGACAGTGCCTTAGAAATTTACATCACATGATCTCATCAGTGTCTCAGGATTCTGTCATGTAAATATCTTGTGTGAACTGACAACAATACTTTCATAATCTGTCTAAATGAAATATGAACTATGGTTCTGCAAGCTGGACTCAGAATGTTCGAGAAAGTAGCCATGATATGACATGAACACCTGCAGATCTCCATTACATTTTCTCTCAAATATATCACATGACCGGTGCTCCGGTTTCCTCCCACAATCCAAAAATGTGCAGAATATGTGAATTGGCCATGCTAAGTTGCCCGCAGTGTGAGCTGAAGTGGCAAATGTAGCGAGGTGGGTCTGGGTGAATTGCGCTTCGGCAGCTCGGTGTCGGCGTGTTCGGCCAAAGGGCCTGTTTCCACACTGGAAGTAATCTAATCTAATCTAACCATGTGATGGTCATGCGACTGTATTAGTGGCATAACCTTTCACTTTCTGCATTCTCCCCTCACACCTACAAGGCTCCGACTACAAATTCGGATCAAAAATATGATTGGTTAATGGTGGGTCGATCGGCACAAAATGCCTAGCTTTTTGGTTTCAGCTTGATAATATTTGAAACTATCACCTACTGATGGATTCTGTCACCTTGTACACAACTGACTTTGAATTTGACAGAGTCAACGGCACAACGACAGGGTTTAAGGATGAGCCTACTTCTTATTTCATTCAGTTGGAGCTCAAAAGACTAAGTTTGGACCAATCTTCATTGACAGAGCATTGGTATGTCCTGCATTGCTTGAATTTCCATAATCCTCAATGGATGAGTAAACATGCAATTAAATATTTCTTGCATCACAAATAGAAATCTGTGCTGCGGGTGTGGAATTCATTTTGACAACGAGGGTAATGAAGCACCCATTTGTGTTGTTGAACGTTTCATTGCAAATTTATGTGATTTTTGAACATTCATCGATGTCTAAGGACACCTTTCCAATGCTTTCTCCCTTTGCTCCCTTCTAAAAAGCGCCGAAGTTTACATCATTCGAACAAGACGCTGATAGTCTTGAAAGTCATAAGCTAACAGCTCACAATCGAAACTATTGATGTACATTCCGCAAAATGCTAATCTTAAATCATTAACGGATTGATATGTATGTAATATTTGGATAACAATGTCCTACCATCACAATGTGAAGTGTTTGTTGCGTTGATGCTGTACCCAGGAAAGCAACTGCATGTGAAGTTTCCAATTGTATTATTGCAGACTTGCTCACAATTCGATGTGTTGGTTGCGCATTCATCTATATCTACAGAAAAAAGTCCAATTTTTGATTACTCACTATGTTTGACATTCGACAGTGCCTTAGAAATTTACATCACATGATCTCATCAGTGTCTCAGGATTCTGTCATGTAAATATCTTGTGTGAACTGACAACAATACTTTCATAATCTGTCTAAATGAAATATGAACTATGGTTCTGCAAGCTGGACTCAGAATGTTCGAGAAAGTAGCCATGATATGACATGAACACCTGCAGATCTCCATTACATTTTCTCTCAAATTTCTCACATGACCGGTGCTCCCGTTTCCTCCCACAATCCAAAAATGTGCAGGATAGATGAATTGGCCATGCTAAGTTGCCCGCAGTGTGAGCTGAAGTGGCAAATGTAGCGGGGTGGGTCTGGGTGAGTTGCGCTTCGGCAGCTCGGTGTCGGCGTGTTCGGCCAAACGGCCTGTTTCCACACTGGAAGGAATCTAATCTAATCTAACCATGTGATGGTCATGCGACTGTATTAGTGGCATAACCTTTCACTTTCTGCATTCTCCCCTCACACCTCCAAGGCTCCGACTACAAATTCGGCTCAAAAATATGATTGGTTAATGGTGGGTCGATCGGCACAAAATGCCTAGCTTTTTGGGTTCAGCTTGATAATATTTGAAACTATCACCTACTGATGGATTCTGTCACCTTGTACACAACTGACTTTGAATTTGACGAACTCAACGGCACAACGACAGGGTTTAAGGTTGAGCCTACTTCTTATTTCATTCACTTGGAGCTCAAAAGACTAAGTTTGGACCAATCTTCATTGACATAGCATTGGTATGTCCTGCATTGCTTGAAATTCCATAATCCTCAATGGATGAGTCAACATGCAATTAAATATTTCTAGCATCACAAATGGAAATCTGTGCTGCGGGTGTGGAATTCATTTTGACAACGAGGGTAATGAAGCACCCATTTGTGTTGTTGAACGTTTCATTGCAAATTTATGTGATTTTTGAACATTCATCGATGTCTAAGGACACCTTTCCAACGCTTTCGCCCTTTGCTCCCTTGCTCTGAGACCAGTCTTGCCAATCTACTACTCATGCTGACTGCACAGCCAGTGCAATCTCTTTTGTTAATATCCACTCTACACTGACAACAATAGATTTCAAAGACATTCTGTGAATTGTGAAATATGTGAGAAAGAAAATTCTTGAAATTATACATATTCTTAGTTATTCTGTCGTCATGAAGGAATATTCCTCACCAAGGTCAGTAATATGTGATGAGCATTAACAGCATGCCAATAAAGAACAAAGCACATTTATGAGCATTAATGGAGAAGTCCTTAGAATGTTTAAGAATACGTTATTTCACTGCACTTGGTGCCACCATACTGCCGTCAACCCGTCTAAAAAGCGCCGAAGTTTACAGCATTCGAACAAGACGCTGATAGTCTTGTAAGTCATAAGCTAACAGCTCACAATCGAAACGACTGGATGTACATTCCGCAAAATGCTAATCTAAAATCATTAACGGATTGATATGTATGTAATATTTGGATAACAATGTCCTACCATCACAATGTGAAGTGTTTGTTGCGTTGATGCTGTACCCAGGAAAGCAACTGCATGTGAAGCTTCCAATTGTATTATTGCAGACTTGTTCACAATTCGATGTGTTGGTTGCGCATTCATCTATATCTACAGAAAAAAGTCCAATTTTTGATTACTCACTATGTTTGACATTCGACAGTGCCTTAGAAATTTACATCACATGATCTCATCAGTGTCTCAGGATTCTGTCAGGTAAATATCTTGTGTGAACTGACAACAATACTTTCATAATCTGTCTAAATGAAATATGAACTATGGTTCTGCAAGCTGGACTCAGAAAGTTCGAGAAAGTAGCCATGATATGACATGAACATCTGCAGATCTCCATTACATTTTCTCTCAAATTTCTCACATGACCGGTGCTCCGGTCTCCTCCCACAATCCAAAAATGTGCAGGATAGATGAATTGGCCATGCTAAGTTGCCCGCAGTGTGAGCTGAAGTGGCAAATGTAGCGGGGTGGGTCTGGGTGAGTTGCGCTTCGGCAGCTCGGTGTCGGCGTGTTCGGCCAAAGGGCCTGTTTCCACACTGGAAGTAATCTAATCTAATCTAACCATGTGATGGTCATGCGACTGTATTAGTGGAATAACCTTTCACTTTCTGCATTCTCCCCTCACACCTACAAGGCTCCGACTACAAATTCGGCTCAACAATATGATTGGTTAATGGTGGGTCGATCGGCACAAAATGCCTAGCTTTTTGGGTTCAGCTTGATCATATTTGAAACTATCACCTACTGATGGATTCTGTCACCTTGTACACAACTGACTTTGAATTTGACGAAATCAACGGCACAACGACAGGGTTTAATGTTGAGCCTACTTCTTATTTCATTCAGTTGGAGCTCAAAAGGCGAAGTTTGGACCAATCTTCATTGACATAGCATTGGTATGTCCTGCATTGCTTGAAATTCCATAATCCTCAATGGATGAGTAAACATGCAATTAAATATTTCTAGCATCACAAATGGAAATCTGTGCTGCGGGTGTGGAATTCATTTTGACAACGAGGGTAATGAAGCACCCATTTGTGTTGTTGAACGTTTCATTGCAAATTTTTGTGATTTTTGAACATTCATCGATGTCTAAGGACACCTTTCCAATGCTTTCTCCCTTTGCTCCCTTGCTCTGAGACCAGTCTTGCCAATCTACTACTCATGCTGACTGCACAGCCCGTGCAATCTCTTTTGTTAATATCCACTCTAAACTGACAACAATAGATTTCAAATACATTCTGTGAATTGTGAAATATGTCAGAAAGCAACTTCTGGAAATTACACATAATCTTAGTTATTCTGTCGTCATGAAGGAATATTCCTCACCAAGTTAAGTAATATGTGATGAGCATTAACAGCATGCCAATAAAGAACAAAGCACATTTATGAGCATTAATGGAGAAGTCCTTAGAATGTTTAAGAATACGTTATTTCACTGCACTTGGTGCCACCATACTGCCGTCAACCCGTCTAAAAAGCGACGAAGTTTACAGCATTCGAACAAGACGCTGATAGTCTTGTAAGTCATAAGCTAACAGCTCACAATCGAAACGATTGGATGTACATTCCGCAAAATGCTAATCTAAAATCATTAACGGATTGATATGTATGTAATATTTGGATAACAATGTCCTACCATCACAATGTGAAGTGTTTGTTGCGTTGATGCTGTACCCAGGAAAGCAACTGCATGTGAAGCTTCCAATTGTATTATTGCAGACTTGCTCACAATTCGATGTGTTGGTTGCGCATTCATCTATATCTACAGAAAAAAGTCCAATTTTTGATTACTCACTATGTTTGACATTCGACAGTGCCTTAGAAATTTACATCACATGATCTCATCAGTGTCTCAGGATTCTGTCATGTAAATAACTTGTGTGAACTGACAACAATACTTTCATAATCTGTCTAAATGAAATATGAACTATGGTTCTGCAAGCTGGACTCAGAAAGTTCGAGAAAGTAGCCATGATATGACATGAACATCTGCAGATCTCCATTACATTTTCTCTCAAATATATCACATGACCGGTGCTCCGGTTTCCTCCCACAATCCAAAAATGTGCAGGATAGATGAATTGGCCATGCTAAGTTGCCCGCAGTGTGAGCTGAAGTGGCAAATGTAGCGGGGTGGGTCTGGGTGAGTTGCGCTTCGGCAGCTCGGTTTCGGCGTGTTCGGCCAAACGGCCTGTTTCCACACTGGAAGGAATCTAATCTAATCTAACCATGTGTTGGTCATGCGACTGTATTAGTGGCATAACCTTTCACTTTCTGCATTCTCCCCTCACACCTACAAGGCTCCGACTACAAATTCGCCTCAAAAATATGATTGGTTAATGGTGGGTCGATCGGCCCAAAATGCCTAGCTTTTTGGTTTCAGCTTGATCATATTTGAAACTATCACCTACTGATGGATTCTGTCACCTTGTACACAACTGACTTTGAATTTGACAAACTCAACGGCACAACGACAGGGTTTAAGGTTGAGCCTACTTCCTATTTCATTCATTTGGAGCTCAAAATACTAAGTTTGGACCAATCTTCATTGACAGAGCGTTGGTATGTCCGGCATTGATTGAAATTCCATAGTCCTCAATGGATGAGTCAACATGCAATTAAATATTTCTAGCATCACAAATGGAAATCTATGCTGCGGGTGTGGAATTCATTTTGACAACGAGAGTAATGAAGCACCCATTTGTGTTTTTGAACGTTTCATTGCAAATTTATGTGATTTTTGAACATTCATCGATGTCTAAGGACACCTTTCCCATGCTTTCTCCCTTTGCTCCCTTGCTCTGAGGCCAGTCTTGCCAATCTACTACTCATGCTGACTGCACAGCCCGTGCAATCTCTTTTGTTAATATCCACTCTAAACTGACAACAATAGATTTCAAAGACATTCTATGAATTGTGAAATATGTGAGAAAGAAACTTCTTGAAATTATACATAATCTTAGTTATTCTGTCGTCATGAAGGAACATTCCTCACCAAGTTAAGTAATATGTGATAAGCATTAACAGCATGCCAATAAAGAACAAAGCACATTTATGAGCATAAATGGAGAAGTCCTTAGAATGTTTAAAAATACGTTATTTCACTGCACTTGGTGCCACCGTACTGCCGTCAACCCGTCTAAAAAGCGCCGAAGTTTACAGCATTCGAACAAGACGCTGATAGTCTTATAAGTCATAAGCTAACAGCTCACAATCGTAATAATTTGATGTACATTCCGCAAAATGCTAATCTAAAATCATTAACGGATTGATATGTATGTAATATTTGGATAACAATGTCCTACCATCACAATGTGAAGTGTTTGTTGCGTTGATGCTGTACCCAGGAAAGCAACTGCATGTGAAGCTTCCAATTGTATTATTGCAGACTTGTTCACAATTCGATGTGTTGGTTGCGCATTCATCTATATCTACAGAAAAAATTCCAATTTTTGATTATTCACTATGTTTGACATTTGACAGTGCCTTAGAAATTTACATCACATGATCTCATCAGTGTCTCAGGATTCTGTCATGTAAATATCTTGTGTGAACTGACAACAATACTTTCATAATCTGTCTAAATGAAATATGAACTGTGGTTCTGCAAGCTGGACTCAGAATGTTCGAGAAAGTAGCCATGATATGACATGAACACCTGCAGATCTCCATTACCTTTTCTCTCAAATATATCACATGACCGGTGCTCCGGTTTCCTCCCACAATCCAAAAATGTGCAGAATATGTGAATTGGCCATGCTAAGTTGCCCGCAGTGTGAGCTGAAGTGGCAAATGTAGCGAGGTGGGTCTGGGTGAATTGCGCTTCGGCAGCACGGTGTCGGCGTGTTCGGCCAAAGGGCCTGTTTCCACACTGGAAGTAATCTAATCTAATCTAACCATGTGATGGTCATGCGACTGTATTAGTGGCATAACCTTTCACTTTCTGCATTCTCCCCTCACACCTACAAGGCTCCGACTACAAATTCGGATCAAAAATATGATTGGTTAATGGTGGGTAGATCGGCACAAAATGCCTAGCTTTTTGGTTTCAGCTTGATAATATTTGAAACTATCACCTACTGATGGATTCTGTCACCTTGTACACAACTGACTTTGAATTTGACAGAGTCAACGGCACAACGACAGGGTTTAAGGTTGAGCCTACTTCTTATTTCATTCAGTTGGAGCTCAAAAGACTAAGTTTGGACCAATCTTCATTGACAGAGCATTGGTATGTCCTGCATTGCTTGAATTTCCATAATCCTCAATGGATGAGTAAACATGCAATTAAATATTTCTTGCATCACAAATAGAAATCTGTGCTGCGGGTGTGGAATTCATTTTGACAACGAGGGTAATGAAGCACCCATTTGTGTTGTTGAACGTTTCATTGCAAATTTATGTGATTTTTGAACATTCATCGATGTCTAAGGACACCTTTCCAATGCTTTCTCCCTTTGCTCCCTTCTAAAAAGCGCCGAAGTTTACATCATTCGAACAAGACGCTGATAGTCTTGAAAGTCATAAGCTAACAGCTCACAATCGAAACTATTGATGTACATTCCGCAAAATGCTAATCTTAAATCATTAACGGATTGATATGTATGTAATATTTGGATAACAATGTCCTACCATCACAATGTGAAGTGTTTGTTGCGTTGATGCTGTACCCAGGAAAGCAACTGCATGTGAAGCTTCCAATTGTATTATTGCAGACTTGTTCACAATTCGCTGTGTTGGTTGCGCATTCATCTATATCTACAGAAAAAATTCCAATTTTTGATTATTCACTATGTTTGACATTTGACAGTGCCTTAGAAATTTACATCACATGATCTCATCAGTGTCTCAGGATTCTGTCATGTAAATATCTTGTGTGAACTGACAACAATACTTTCATAATCTGTCTAAATGAAATATGAACTATGGTCTGCAAGCTGGACTCAGAATGTTCGAGAAAGTAGCCATGATATGACATGAACACCTGCAGATCTTCATTACCTTTTCTCTCAAATATATCACATGACCGGTGCTCCAGTTTCCTCCCACAATCCAAAAATGTGCAGGATAGATGAATTGGCCATGCTAAGTTGCCCGCAGTGTGAGCTGAAGTGGCAAATGTAGCGAGGTGGGTCTGGGTGAATTGCGCTTCGGCAGCTCGGTGTCGGCGTGTTTGGCCAAAGGGCCTGTTTCCACACTGGAAGTAATCTAATCTAATCTAACCATGTGATGGTCATGCGACTGTATTAGTGGCATAACCTTTCACTTTCTGCATTCTCCCCTCACACCTACAAGGCTCCGACTACAAATTCGGATCAAAAATATGATTGGTTAATGGTGGGTAGATCGGCACAAAATGCCTAGCTTTTTGGGTTCAGCTTGATAATATTTGAAACTATCACCTACTGATGGATTCTGTCACCTTGTACACAACTGACTTTGAATTTGACAAAGTCAACGGCACAACGACAGGGTTTAAGGTTGAGCCTACTTCTTATTTCATTCAGTTGGAGCTCAAAAGACTAAGTTTGGACCAATCTTCATTGACAGAGCATTGGTCTGTCCTGCATTGCTTGAATTTCCATAATCCTCAATGGATGAGTAAACATGCAATTAAATATTTCTAGCATCACAAATAGAAATCTGTGCTGCGGGTGTGGAATTCATTTTGACAACGAGGGTAATGAAGCACCCATTTGTGTTGTTGAACGTTTCATTGCAAATGTTTGTGATTTTTGAACATTCATCGATGTCTAAGGACACCTTTCCAATGCTTTCTCCCTTTGCTCCCTTCTAAAAAGCGCCGAAGTTTACATCATTCGAACAAGACGCTGATAGTCTTGGAAGTCATAAGCTAACAGCTCACAATCGAAACTATTGATGTACATTCCGCAAAATGCTAATCTTAAATCATTAACGGATTGATATGTATGTAATATTTGGATAACAATGTCCTACCATCACAATGTGAAGTGTTTGTTGCGTTGATGCTGTACCCAGGAAAGCAACTGCATGTGAAGCTTCCAATTGTATTATTGCAGACTTGTTCACAATTCGATGTGTTGGTTGCGCATTCATCTATATCTACAGAAAAAATTCCAATTTTTGATTATTCACTATGTTTGACATTTGACAGTGCCTTAGAAATTTACATCACATGATCTCATCAGTGTCTCAGGATTCTGTCATGTAAATATCTTGTGTGAACTGACAACAATACTTTCATAATCTGTCTAAATGAAATATGAACTATGGTTCTGCAAGCTGGACTCAGAATGTTCGAGAAAGTAGCCATGATATGACATGAACACCTGCAGATCTCCATTACCTTTTCTCTCAAATATATCACGTGACCGGTGCTCCAGTTTCCTCCCACAATCCAAAAATGTGCAGGATAGATGAATTGGCCATGCTAAGTTTCCCGCAGTGTGAGCTGAAGTGGCAAATGTAGCGGGGTGGGTCTGGGTGAGTTGCGCTTCGGCAGCTCGGTGTCGGCGTGTTTAGCCAAAGGGCCTGTTTCCACACTGGAAGTAATCTAATCTAATCCAACCATGTGATGGTCATGCGACTGTATTAGTGGAATAACCTTTCACTTTCTGCATTCTCCCCTCACACCTACAAGGCTCCGACTACAAATTCGCCTCAAAAATATGATTGGTTAATGGTGGGTCGATCGGCACAAAATGCCTAGCTTTTTGGGTTCAGCTTGATAATATTTGAAACTATCACCTGCTGATGGATTCTGTCACCTTGTACACAACTGACTTTGAATTTGACGAACTCAACGGCACAACGACAGGGTTTAAGGTTGAGCCTACTTCTTATTTCATTCAGTTGGAGCTCAAAAGACTAAGTTTGGACCAATCTTCATTGACAGAGCGTTGGTGTGTCCTGCATTGCTTGAAATTCCAAAATCCTCAATGGATTAGTAAACAAGCATTTAAATATTTCTAGCATCACAAATGGAAATCTGCGCTGCGGGTGTGGAATTCATTTTGACAATGATGGGTATGAAGCACCCATTTGTGTTGTTGAACGTTTCATTGCAAATTTATGTGATTTTTGAACATTCATCGATGTCTAAGGACACCTTTCCAATGCTTTCTCCCTTTGCTCCCTTGCTCTGAGACCAGTCTTGCCAATCTACTACTCATGCTGACTGCACAGCCCGTGCAATCTGTTTTGTTAATATCCACTCTAAACTGGCAACAAAAGATTTCAAAGTCATTTTATGAATTGTGAAATATATGAGAAAGAAACTTCTTGAACATGCACATAATCTTGGTTATTCTGTCCTCATGAAGGAATATACCTCACCAAGTCCAGAAATCTGTGATGAGCATTAACAGCATGCCAACAGAGAACAAATCAGACTTATGAGCATAAATGGAGAAGTCCTTAGAATGTTTAAGAATATGTTGCTTCACCGCACTTGGTGCCACCATACTGCCATCAACCTGTCTGCAAAGCGCCGAAGTGTACAGCATTGGGACAAGACGCTGATTGTCTTGTAAGTCATAAGTTAACAGCTCACAATCAAAACTATTTAATGTACATTCTGCAAAGTGCTTATCTTAAATCATTCACAGATTGACATGTATGTAATATTTGGATAACAATGTCCTACCATCACAATGTGAAGTGTTTGTTACGTTGATGCTGTACCCAGGAAAGCAACTGCATGTGAAGCTTCCAATTGTATTAGTACAGACTTGTTCACAATTTGATGTGTTGGTTGCGCATTCATCTACATCTATGGAAAAAAAATTGTAATATTTGTTTAATCGCGTTGTTTGACATTAGACCAAACCTTTAAATATATATCATATGATCTCATCACTATCTCAGGACACTGTCGTGTAAACATCTTCTGTAAACTGACAACAGTACATTTTACGATCTCTCTAAATGAACCATGAACTCTGGTTCCACAAGTTTGACCCAGAATTTTAGAGAAATTAGGTATGATTGTGCATGAACACCTGCATATCACCATTACCTTTTCTCTCAAATATATCACATGACCATATGGCGCCATGCAACTTTATTCGTGGCATAACCATTCACTTTCTACACTCCCCCCCACCCCCACATCTAAAAGGCACCGACTGCAATTACTGCTCAACAGTAAGATTGGTTAATGGCTGGTCATTGTGCTTTTTTTGGTCCAAGTCGACAATCTGTGAAACCATCACATACTGATGAATACTTTCACCTTGTCCACACTGACGCTGAATGTTGACAAACTCAACTGCGCAGCGACAGGTTTAAGTTTGAATCTCCTGGTTATTTCACTCAGATGGAGCTCAAAAGACTTGGCTTCAACCAATCTCGATTGACAGAGCGATGGTGTTTCCTGCTTTGTTTGTAATTTCAAAATCATCAATGGCTGAGTACATATGCAATTTAACATCTCTAGCATCACAAACAGAAATGTGTCTTGTGCGTGCAGTAATCATTTCAGCAACAACCTATTTGTGTTATTGAAGATTTCATCGCAATATTATGTGATTGTTGCACAATCACCAATGTCTAAGGAAACTTCTCTGAAGCTTCCTCCCTTTGCTCCGTTACCATGAGGCCGGTCTTGCCAATCTATTAATCATGCTGACTACACGGTTAGTGCAATCTGTTTTGCTAATGCCCACTGTCAACTGACAACAATAGAATGCAAAGCCATTTGGTAAATTATGAAATATGTTTTCCTCTGTTTTAAAAGAAATCCTGTTGAAAGTACACACGAACTTGGTTACTGTGTCCTCATTAAGTAACTAAATTTCTCACCAAGCTAAGTGATATGTCATGAACATTAACAGCACGACGATAACAAACAATACAGACTTATGAGCATAGACATAGAGGTCCTCAGAATGATTAAGAATACAATGTTTCACTGCCATCACACAGCCATCAACCTGTCCACAAAGCACAAAAGTGTCATGCATTGTAGTAAGATGCTGATTATCTTGTCAGTCATATGCAAGTCACAGTTGAAACTGTTTGATGTACAATTGACAAAGTGTTAATCTTAAACAATTAATAGCATAATATGCATATAATATGTGTACAAAACTATCTGACCATCACAACGTGAAGTGTTTGTTGCGTTGATGCTGTACCCAGGAAAGCAGCTGCATGTGAAGTTTCCAATTGTATTATTGCAGACTTGTTCACAACTCAATGTGCTGGTTGCACATTCATCTATATCTACAGAAAAAGGTCCAATTTTTGATTACTGACTTTTTTTGACATTCGACAGTGCCTTGGAAATTTACATCACACGATCTCACCAGTTTCTCAGGAGTCTGTCATGTAAACACATTCTCTAATCTGACAACAATACTTTTATGATCTCTCTAAATGAGATAAAAACTATGGTTCTTCAAGCTTGACTCAGAATGTTAGAAAACGTAGCTGTGATTGGACATGTAAACCTGCATAACTGCATTCCTTCACTCACAAATATATCACATGACCATGTGATGCCATGCGACTGTATTAGTGGCATAACCATTCACTTTCTGCACTCCCCCCTCACACCTACAAGGCTCCGACTACAATTTCTGCTCTAACCAAAGATTGGTTAATGTTGAATCCATGAGAACAAAATGCAAATTTTTTTTGGTCCAAGTCAAAAATCTTTGAAACCATCTCCCATTGATGAATTTTTTCACCTTGTCCACCACTGACTCTGAATTTAAACAAACTCGACTGTACAGCAACAGGGTTTAAGAT
The DNA here is from genome assembly GCF_020745735.1 of Hemiscyllium ocellatum. Taxonomy (NCBI): domain Eukaryota; kingdom Metazoa; phylum Chordata; class Chondrichthyes; order Orectolobiformes; family Hemiscylliidae; genus Hemiscyllium; species Hemiscyllium ocellatum. Next base: position 31,912,605 of record NC_083413.1, read on the forward strand.
TAAAACTCCTTTTCATTTCATTCAGATGGAGTTCAAAAGACTTATCTTCAACCCATCTACATCGATAGAGTGTTGGTGTTCACTGCTTTGTTTGGAATTCCAAAATCATCAGTGGGTGAGAACATATGCAATTAAATAGTTCTAGGATCACAAATGGAAGCGTTCCTTCTGGGTGCAAAATCGATTTTGGCAACAATGTGGATGGAACACCCATTTGTGTTGTTGAAGATTTCAGTGCAATTTTATGTGATTTTTGAACATTCATCAATGTCTAAGGAAACCTTTCCAATGATTCCTCCCTTTGTTTCCTTGCCGTGAGCCCAGCTTTTCCAATCTATTAATCATGCTGACTATATAGCCAGTGCAATCTATTTTGTTAACATCCACTGTCAACTGACAATAGACTGCAAACACATTCTGTGAATTGTGAGATATGTTTTCCTCTGCTGTGATAAAGAATCCTGTTAAACATACACATGAAATTGGTTGTTGTGTCCTCAATAAGAAATAAAATTTCTCACCAAGTTAAAAGTTATCTGTCATGAGCATTAACAGCATGTTGATAAAGAACAAAACAGACTTATGAGCATAAATGGAGAATTCCTCAGGATGCATCATAATACATTTTTTCACCGCATTTGGTGCCATCATACCGCCATCAACCTGTCTACAAAGGGCCGAAGTGTCGTGTATTGTACTGAGATGCTGATTGTCTTGTTCGGCATGTTTACATGTCACAATTTAAACTATTTGATTTATGTTCCACATCGTGCTTATCTGAAATCATTAATAGCGTAATATGTATATATAATATGTATAGAAATATCCTAGTATCACAACATGGAGTGTTTGTTGCGTTGATGCTGTACCCAGGAAGGCAGCTGCATGTGAAGCTTCTAATTGTATTGGTGCAGACTTGTTCACAATTCGATGTATTGGTTGTGCATTCACTTATATGAGAAAAAAGTGATTACTCACTTTGTTTGACATTGGACTATACGTTGGAAAATACATCACATGATCTCATCACCACCTCAGGACTCTGTCATGTAAACATCTTCTGTAAACAGACAACAATATCTTTTTTGATCTCTCTAAATGAAACATAAACTAGGGTTCTTCAAGCTAGACTCAGAATTTTAGAGAAAGTAGCTGTGATGTGACATGAAGACCTGCGTAACTTTTTTGGTCGAAGTCAAAGTATTCTTTGAAACCATCACATACTGAAACTTCTTTCACCTTGTCCACATCTGATTCTGAATTTAGACAAACTCAAATGCACAGTGACAGGGTTTAAGTTTGAAACTGCTGGTTATCTCATTCAGATGGATCTCAAAAGACTTGGCTTCAACCAATGTACATTGAAAGAGCGTTGGTGTTTCCTGCTTTTTTTGGAATACCAAAATCATCAGTGGCTGAGCACACATGCAATTAAATATTTCTAGCATCACTAATGGAAGTATTTCTTGTGGGTGTGGAATTCATTCCAGCAACAATGTGGATGAAGCACCCATTTGTGTTGTTGAAGATTTCATCACAAAATTATGTGATTTTTGGACATTCATCAATGTCTATCGAAATATCTGCTATTCTTTTCCCCTCTGCTTCCTTGACATGAGATTTGATTTGATTTGATTTGATTCAGTGTCACATGTACAGGTTGATCATTGTAAGCAAGGACCTACAGACCATAGGGTGACAAAACACTTGGACCAGACTAAAGCATACAGGTCACACTGCACAAGATGTGCCTAACGCAAGATCAACAATAGCAAGAACAACATTATTAGAAATTAGAGATCCCATTTGTCAATCTAATGATGGCAGGGAAGAAGTTATTCTTGAATCTGCTGGTGCATGTGTTCAAGCTTCTATGTCATCTGCCTGATGGAAGAGATTGTAGGAGAGCTTTACTAGGATGACATTGGTCTTTGATAATGTTCCCAGCCTTTCTGTGGCAACAAGAGATGAAAATGGCCATGAATATTTGCATATGCCCATTTGCTTTCCTCACAAATATACCATATGGCCATTTGGTGATATGCCACTGTATTAGTGGCATTATCTCTGATTTTCTACATTTCCCCCTCTTATTTACCGTGCTCCTAATACAATGTGTGTTTAATAATAAGATTGGTTGGTGGCATGTTGATAGGCACAAAATATATCACTTTTGGTAATTTTTTAACCCATCACTGACTGATGAACTTTTCATCTTTAATAAAACTCATTCTGGTTTTAAACTGACTAAATTGCATAGTGACATGGTTTAATTTTGAAATAATTGTTTATTTCAGTCAGATGGAGCTTGAAACACCTTCCTCAAACCAATGTACATTTATAGGGCATCGGTGTTTCCTGCTTCGATTGTAATTCCAGAATCAACAGTGAATGAACAAACGTGTAATTAAGTATTTCCCAGCATCACAAAGGGAAATATTTGTTATGTTTGTGCTGAATCCATTTCAGCAACTATCTTGGTAAAGCTCCCATTTGAGTTTCTGCAGATTTGTTCACAACCTGACATACATATTGCAAATTCATCAGCATCTACAGTAAAATGTTCTATGCTTTCTCACTTACATTCCTTGATGTAAGATCAGTGTTGACAATCCATCTCACATCTTAATGTGCCTCTAATGCTCTGTGAATGTCTGATGTAAATTGACATCAAGTAACTTGCAAAAACTTGCCATTAAGTGTACAATTTGTTTTCCTTTGTTGTGAAGGGGTACTTTGTTGAAGTGGGCCGTGAATTTGATCAATGTGTCGTCACTAGCTTCCAATTCTTCTTCCCATGTCAAATGATATGTCATGAGCATGGATTAACAACATACTGAAAAAGTACAAAACAAATTTCCAAAAAGAAACTGAGAAGTCTTCAAGATGTATAAGAATAAATTCTTTATCACAATACTGCCATGAAATAGCCCACAAAGCAAAAAAGTACAGCATATTGTTGTGAGATGCTGACTATCTTGTTATTCATATACACTGAAGTCTCTGGTGAAGCTATTGGAAAAAATGTTCCGCAATTCAAAAATCATTAATAGCATAGTATCAGTAGAGAGAAGAATGACACAACTATCAGAAAGTGAACTGTTTGTTGCATTGATGTTATAGCCAGGAAGGCAACTGTATGTGAAGCTTCCAATTGTGTTTATGCAGCTTTCTTCACAATTTGATGCGTTGATTGCGCATTCATCGATATCTACAGAATAAAGTGCAATCTTTTAATGCTTTCTTTCTTTGATTTTAGGCCATGCATTGAAAATCCAGGTCAAATGATATCATCACTTGTTTTTAATTTTTCATGTAAACATCTTCTGTACTTTGACAACAATACCTTTTGTTATGCCTTTCCATTAAATATGAACTATGGTTTTTCAAGTCTGACTCAGATTCTTTGTGCCATTTGTAGGATTGAGCAAAAATCCCCATCATCAAACCTAACATCTAAGATAGTAAACAAAAGTCCTGAGCTTGGACTGCAATAAATACACACAGAGCCAGAATGATTTTAGTCTGGGGCTGTTGTTCAGCCTGGATTTCCAATTTCCACTTCTATTCTAGGAGAACAATCAACCAAACTTAACACTCTTGACTGAAATTAACTTTTACACTTCAGGCTACCCAGCATAAATAATACAGGGCCTTCACAGAGATATCAAACATTCAACTTCAATCAAAATCCATTCACACATACTCTTAACTATCAGGAAACTTCAGAAAGAAACAATGGACAACACAGATTTGAGAGGAGATAACAGGGCACAGAGTCTGTATAACTGCCAGCCCTGATCTTGCCTGGGAGAGAGCCTTTGTCAACAACAAGATTCTGCGGAAACAGTTTCCCACAGGTTTCCAGCCCGAACAAGCAGCTTTGCAACCAAGAACCACAGGGGCTGAACAGAGAAGCTAAATCAGAAGGCCAAACCCAGGGCATCATTGCAACAAAGGACATCCAAAATGGGGAAGCCAGCCAAGCGCTATCCAGAAAGTGAAAGAGTGTCCAGACACAAGCATCTTCTGACCCAATAGAATCGAGAGAAAAAGTTTCAACAGCCAGCTGTACTTCATAATTGCATTTTCCTCACTAGTAGGCTTAATCTCCCATGATCCCAAAGTTTCTGACCAAGCTAGCAGGGAAAGGAAGGTGGGTGGTGACAATGCATGGAACTCCAAGGTTAGGAAGCCTGATTAAAGTTTCTATGACTAAAACTGCTATTTCAGTTCTAATTATGTTTAAAGTGCTTAATTTATTAATGTATTTAATTCCTGTCCTCTGTATAACTGGTTGCGGTAATTTCACTGTTTATTGCTTTAACCTATATCTCTTATACTTATTTTTTGTATTTAAATAAACACAAAACCTGCCCACTGCTTTCTTCATTTCACATTCCGCAGTAAGTCTAGTGTCGAGAACCTAGGATCTAGGGGTGATTAGAACCACCCAAAATTAGCAAATTACTGATTGCTAGCCAGAAGATTACACCTTGGCCATGACTGACCATGAACAGCTGCACATGGTCTTTTGCTTTCTCCCCACATATATCATATGGCCATGTAGTGCCATGTGATCGTAATACTGAAGGCACTTTTGATTATCTACATTTCCCTCTCTTATCTACAATCCCCTGACTGCATTTTGGACTAAATGACAGGATTGGTTGATGGCTAGTTGAAACGTGCAAATTACATGGGCTTTTGATGCACGTTGGCAACTGTTTATCAACTACCGGTGACTTCTCTTTCCCTGTACACATTGTTTTCTGCTTTCATAAAAATCAAATGATCAAGGCCAGGGATCACTTTTGACAGAATTGGTTTCTTCATCATAAGGAGCTGTAAAGACTTGCCTTCCATCTACTTACATTTACAAGGTATTGGCAGCTCTTAATTCATATCATCAGTGGCTGAATATCTGTGCAATTAAAGATTTCCTTCCATCACAAAGGAAGGTGATTTTCATCTCAGTGTTGATTCCATGTTGGCAACTACATGGATGAAGTTCTCATTTGCAGATTTTTTCTCAGCCTGATATGTTAATTGTACATTTATCTATATCTGCAGAAAAATGTGCATTGTTTTCTCACTTATTTCTCTGAAGGTTAGACGCAGCTTGAAAACTTATCACACAGGTCGACTGCATCTCTAATGCTCTGTTAAAATCCTTTGAGAATTAACATCAGTAGTTTATCAAAAACTTCTCAGTAATTGCAAAATTTGCTTTCCTTTGCTGTGATAAAAAGTCATTGTGTCCTCACAGACACACAAGTTTTCTCCCCATGTTAAGAAATATGTCATAAGCATGAATTAATAGCATGCTGAAAAAGTACAAAATAGACTTCGAGTCAGTCATAGAGCTGTTTAACTTATAAACAGACCCTTCATTCTAACTTGTCCATGCCAACCAGATATCCTATATAAATCTATTCCCATTTGCCAGCACTTGGTCCATATCCCTCTAAAGCCTTCCTATGCATTCATCCATCAACATGCCCTTTAAATGTTATAATTTTGTATCAGCCTCCACCACTCTCTCTGGCAGATCATTACATACATGCAACACCCTCTGCATGAAAAAGTTGCCCGTTAGGTCCCTTTCTAAACTTTCCCCTCTCACTCTAAACTTACGCCCTCGATTTTGGAATCCCTCATCCTGGGGAAAAGATCTTGTCTTTTCACACTATCCATGTCCCTCATGATTTCATAAACCTCTATAAGGTCATCCGTCAGCCTCTGATGTTTCAAGAAAAATAGCTCCAGCTCATTCAGTCTCTCCCAAGAGCTCTAACTCTTGAACCTTGGCAACATCCTTGTAAATGTCTTTAGATTAGATTCCCTAAAGTGCCCACACCGACCCTCCGAAGAATAACCCACCCATACCCATTCCCCCTAACTCGACGGACAATTTAGAATATAAAATTCACCTGACCTGCACATCTTTGGATTGTGGGAGGAAACCCACACAGACATAGGGAGAATGTGCAAACTCCACACAGACAGTCGCCCAAGACTGGAATTGAACACAGGTCCCTGATGCTGTAAGGTAGCAGTGCCAACCACTGAGCCACCATGCCACCCCAACTCTTTCAAGTTTTATAACGTCCCTCTTATAACAGAGAGAACAAAATTGCATATACTGCAAAACTGATCTAACCAATGTCCAGTACAGCCACAACCTGACCTCCTAACTCATGTACTCAGAACACTAACCAATAAAGGCAAGCATAACAAATGCTTTCTTCACTCTCATAATTTCAAGGAACTATGATCTCTTTCTTCAGCACCACACTCCAGGACCTTACCATTATGTGTATGAGTCCTGCCCTGATTTGCCTTTCCAAAATGCAGCACCTCACATTTATCTAAATTAAACTCCATCTGCCATTCCTCAGTCCACTGGCCCACCTGATCACCATCCCATTGTATTCTGAGGTAACCTTCTTCGCTGTCCATTAACACCTCCAATTTTGATGTAATCTGCAAAGTTACTAATGACAACTCCTATGACCAGATCTAACTCACTTATATAAATGACAAAAAGTAGTAGACCCAGTACTGATCCTTGTGGAACACCACTGATCACAGGCTTCCAGTGTGAAAAGCAACCCACTGCAGCTACCCTCTGTGTTCTACCTTTGAGCCAGCTCTGTATCCAAATGGAGATCTCTCCCTGTATTCCATGAGATCTAACCTTGCTAACCAGTCTCCCATGCGGAACCTTGTCGAACATCTTACTGAAGTCCATACAGATCACGTCCATTGCTCAGTGCCATCAATCCTCTTTGTTACCTCTTCAAAAACCTCAATTAAGTTATGGTGTGGAAAGTCAGTGTTGGACTGGGGTGGGCAAAGTTAAAAATCACATAACACCAGGCTTATTTGGAAGCACTAGCTTTCAGAGCACTGCTTCTTCATCAAGTGGTTGACAACCAATTGATGAAGAAGTAGCGCTCCAAAAGCTAGTGTTCCCAAATAAACCTATTGGACTGTGACCTGCTGTTGTGTGTTTTTTAACTCAACCAAGTTTGTGAGACATGATTTCCCACGCACAAAGCCATGCTGACTATCCCTAATCAGTTCTTCTCTTTCCATATACATGTAAATCCTGTCCCTCAGGATTCCCTCCAACAATTTGCCCACTACTGGTTTACAGTTCCCTGGCTTTTCCTTACGAGACTTCTTAAATAGTGGTACCACATTAGCCAATCTCCAGTCTTCCAACACCTCACCTGTGGTTATTGATGATACAAATATCTCAGCAAGGGGTCCCACAAACGCTTCCCTAGCTTCCCACAGAGTTCTAGGTATGCCTGATCAGATCTCAGGAATTTATTCACCTTCATGAGTTTCAATACGTCCAGGATTGCATTTAAACTGGAAGGGGACTAAGCAACTGGCAGGGACATTTGCTAGAGATGCACGAGAGGATTTAAACTAGTAAGGTGGGAGGTGGGGGGGGGGGGGGGGGGGCACAGGGAGATAGTGAGGAAAGAACTCAATTTGAGATGGGTACAGCTGAGAACAGAAGCGAGTCAAACAGTCAGGACAGGCAGGGAGACGGTAGGATTAATAAATTGGACTGCCATTTATTTCAATGCAAGGGGCCTAACAGGGAAGGCAGATGAACTCAGGGCATGGATAGGAACATGCGAATGGGATATCATAGCAATTACAGAAACATGGCTTAGGGATGGGCAGGACTGGCAACTTAATGTTCCAGGATACAAATGCTACAGGAAAGACAGAAAGGGAAGCAAGAGAGGAGGGGGAGTGGTATTTTGGATAAGGGATAGCATTACAGCTGTAGTGAGGGAGGATGTTCCCGGAAATATATCCAGGGAAGATATTTGGGTGGAACTGAAAAATAAGAAAGGGATGATCACCTTATGGGGATTGTAGTATAGACCCCCCAATAGTCAGAGGCAACCAAACTTATAAGGAGGTCTCAGATATCTGTAAGAAAAATATGGGGGTTATGGTCTGGGATTTTAACTTTCCGAACATAGACTGGGACTGCCGTAGAGTTAAGGGTTTAGATGGAAAGGAATTTGTTAAGCGTATACAATAAAGTTTTCTGATTCAGTACGTGGATACAACTACTAGAGAAGGTGCAAAGCTTGACCTGCTCTTGGGAAATAAGGCAGGGCAGGTGACTGAGGTGTCAGTGGGGGAGCACTTTTGGGTCAGAAACCACAAATTCCATTAGATTTAAAATAGCGATGGAAAAGGATAGACCAGATCTAAAAGTTGAAGATCTAAATTGGAAAGGGGCAAATTTTGACAGTATTAGGCAAGAACTTTCGAAAGCTGATTGGGGGCAGATGTTCGCAAGTAAAGGGACATCTGGAAAATGGGAAGCCTTCAGAAATGAGATAACGAGAATCCAGAGAAAGTATATTCCTGTCAGGGTGAAAGGAAAGGCTGGTAGGTATAGGGAATGCTGGATGACTAAATAAATTGAGGGTTGGCTTAAGAAAAAGAAGGAAGCATATGTCAGGTATAGACAGGATGGATTGAGTGAATCCTTAGAAGAGTATAAAGGCAGTAGGAATTTACTTAAGAGGGCAAGCTGGAGGGGAAAAAGGAAACATGTGATAGCTTTGGCAAATAGAATTAAGGAGAATCCAATGGGTTTTTACAAATATTTTAAGGACAAAAGGGTAACTAGGGAGAGAATAGGGCCCCTCAAAGATCAGCAAGGCGGCCTTTGTGTGGAGCCACAGAAAATGGAGGAGATACTAAATGAGTATTTTGTATCAGTATTTACTGTAGAAAAGGATGTGGAAGATATAGAATGTAGGGAAATAGATGGTGACACCTTGAAAAATATCCACATTACAGAGGAGAAAGTGTTGAATGTCTTGAAACGCATAAAGGTGGATATATCCCCAGGACATGATCAGGTGTACCCGAGAACTCTGTGGGAAGCTAGAGAAGTGATTGCTGGGCCTCTTGCTGAGATATTTGTATCATCGATAATCACAGATGAGGTGCCGGAAGACTGGAGGTTGGCTAACGTGGTCCCACTGTTTAAGAAAGATGGTACGGACAAGCCAGGGAACTATAGACCAGTGAGCCTGACCTCAGTGGTGGGCAAGTTGTTGGAGGAAATCCTGAGGGACAGGATGTACATGTATTTGGAAAGGCAAATAACTGGTCGTGTCATTCCTTGGCTAGTTGGTGTTCATGGATGCGGATTGTTAGCTGTCTTCCTGTTTGTCCTATGTAGTGTTTTGTGCAGTCCTTGCATCCTTAGTAGCCACACACGCAGATGAAAAGCAACATGGGTTTGACTGGGTCAACACTACTATTATAGGATAAGCCAAACAGAGAACAGTCAGGAAATTCCTAGAGGCATGGCACTCATCCATTGATTCAATCAACAAACACATCAACCTGGGCCCAATATACCGGCCACTGCAGCGGACAGCTGGAACTGACAACCAGAAGCGGCAGATTCAAATCACTACAAATGCCGGAGGAAACATCACAGAAGCACTTCACAGGAGGCTCCCAAGGACTGAGGATGTCACCTAGACAGGGGACGTAACGTCTGCAACACAAATTCTCAGCTCGGCGAACAGAACCACAACAGAAATTGTGAATTCTTCAAAATGTTTAAGAATAATTTTTTTACCACAGTTGGCATCATAATATTGCCAAGAACTTAACTACAAAGCACAAAAGTACAGACTATTGAAGTAAGATGTTTATTATCTTGTTGTTCATAAGCACAGAAGTATTTCTAAATACCATTTGAAATATATTCTAAAATCATTAATCATGTAGTATTTCTGTATATAAAAATTTCCTACCATCACAAAGTGAACTATATGTCAGATTGATGCTGTACCCAGGAAAGCAGCTGCATGTGAAGCTTTCAACTGTGCAGACTTGTTCACAATTCGATGTGTTGGTTGCACAATCATCAATATCTCCCAAAAAAAGTGCACCATTTTTATGCTCACTTTCTTCAACATTGGACTGTATGTTGAAAATCACATCAAATCATTTCATCACTTTCTCAGAACTTTATCATGTGAGCATCTTCTGCAAATTGACAACAATATCTTTTATGACCTCTTTCCATTAAGTATAATCGATGGTTCTCCAAACTCAACTCAGAATTTTCGTGCCATTGGCCATGAATCATTGCACATGCCCATTGCTTTACTCACAAATACATCATATGACCATATAGTGCTATGCAATTGTAGTGATATTATCTTTGATTTTCTGCATTTTTCTCTCTCTTATCTATCATGCTCTTGCTACAGTTTGGGCTCAGCAACAAAATTGATTGCTGAGAGGCACAAAGTACATGGCTTAATTTAAACCATCAACTACTGATGACATGTTTCTCCCTGTACACGTTATATTCAGTTTTCAAAAATCTCAAATGTTCAAGACCAGAGGTTACTTTTGAGGGACAAAAACAGAAATTGCTGGAAAAGTTCAGCAGGTCTGGCAGCACCTGCAGAGAAAAAAAACAGACCTAACGTTTCAGGTCGAATGACCCTTCCTCAAAACGGTTGCTATTTTTGAGGGAATTGGTTTATGCAGTGTCACGAAGTTAGTGCGTAAAAATGGTAAAATTGTAAAATGGGTTGAAAAGCAGTGCATGGTGCCTTTACAAGATTGTGCTTTGTCCGTGCTGGGAAGTTTGCAAGCATTGTACACAGAGTCCAAAAATTGAAACTAGTGTATCAAAAGACTTTTCAGTTAGCAGGCCGAAGCAATATTTTTGCCCAGACAACAGTTTAAATTCAGCCCAAGTAATTTAAAAAGACACTTGGAGACTAAGGAACAATTGAATTTAAAACGGATTGCTTTGACACGCAGAAGCCAACCAAATTATAAAAATTTAATATGTCACAGGAGTATATAAAACTGAGATTTTTGAAAATTGGCAGAGCGCATCCTCCCTATTTGTCATGAAGTGGAGGTCAATATTGCTCTTATCATTAAAGCCGAAACATCCAGAGGTGACCACCTTGCTTCAAAATCTGATAAAAGTAATTTGACAAGTGGTATAACCTACCTCTCACCACCCCCACTCAATCTGTTATAAAGGAATGGCTAAATGAAATAAAGTCCTTTCACTTACTCTATAATTAACAATTTGTTTATCTCACTCCAACAGTGAACAAATTAACAGAATTACTACCAAACTGAACAATTCCTCCCTAAGTACCAACTATTCCCAAACTGAACTAAATTCTACTGGATACAATGCTGTTCAGATAAACACAATTCCCATTTATGTAAACATAGTTAAAAGGGAAATTATAAATTTAAACTTAATCTCTCCAATTTCACACAGTCTATATCATCTCTGCTTCATCTCCCATCTTTCTTCAGTTGATCTCACATTACAAATGCCTTTCTTCAACGATTTCTGATGTCCAAAATGCCTCTCTCTGTCAAATTCTAGTCAGGAATATTAGTTAAGAGTGCCTTGTACCTTTATATGGCACTTGAAGATTTCTGTGAGATCCCATTATTTACTCGTCAGATGATAGTTGGCTCTCTGTTCAGATGGCAGGTGGCTCTCTTACTGATTCAATTTTAATAAGGAGCTCTAAAGTTTTGCTTTCCATCTATCGACATTTACAGAGTATTGGTAGCTCTTGATTAGAATGTAATTACAATACCATTGGTGGCTGAATATCTGCGCTGTTCAAACTTTCCTTGCATCACAAAGGGAAGTGAGTTTCATATCGGTGCTGAATCCATGTCAGCAATTGCCGAGAAATCTATTCCATCTGGAGAATTAATTGCAATATTTTCTTCTTTACTTTGCTTGTCATTAGACCATACCTTGACAATCTATGTCACATGTTAACAAAAATCCCTGTATACTCTATCACCTCGAAAACATTTGTAAATTGACAATACCTTTTGAGAATTCTATTAAATATAAAATACAGTTTCTTTCAGTTCACTCAGTATCTTGGTGCCAGTGGCTATAATTTTGATCCTTCTCTCCTTACTAAATTATCATTTTTCTGTCCCAAGTTAAACTAGATTTGAATTGATTAATGGCATGCGGAAAAAATACAAGACATGCCTATAAGCCAAAATTGAGAATTCTTCAAACGCAGCATAATTGCTTTCCCTAAATTGGTCCCACATTCTACAAATGAACATGTCTACAAAGCAGAAAGGTGCAAAATATTTTGTTGAGATGCTGATTATTTAGTAATTATGATTATCAATTATATCTCTATTAATGAACTCAAGATTAGTAGAAAGTATCAATTCTTCACACATCTCCCAAATTCTACTCCCTCTTCTGTGCCTATAAACGCATCTGTCCTTAAGTTCATAGCTCATGGACGGTCACTGAGGGTCATCCTCTGAGTCAAGATGAGCAGAGTGTTGAGTGTCCTGTACTATTGACAGGATCTCTCCACACAGTCCTTTTTTCCAAGCTCTGTCACTGTTCATCTGATTTTGCTCCCAGCTAATGTAGTTACTGTGCAAATCAGACCCCAGGTTGAAATCAAGGCCTATTCAAAGTAAAACTGAAACCGAAGTCCCTCTCCCTCTCTCTCGCTCTCTCTGACATATATATGTTTTCCTAAATTTAAATAAAACTCCTTTGGACTAGAAACTTCTAGCAGACCTTAAAGCGCAATGGTTCACACTGCTAAGCTGTAAAATGAATCTTGGTTATTTGAAGGAATACATGGGAGTGTAGGAAAAAGGTAAATGACATTCTTGACTGTGCAAGGATAACAGCAAGGATTGTATTATAGACTCACTTGTTAATGACTCAGTGGAACTCTGAGTACAGGTATACCCTGCTTTTATACTGCGTCACTTTACACTACGTCACTTTTACGAACGACCTATATTAGTACCTGTTTTCAATCACCAAAATAAATCCAAAGAGGATTTTTGTTTTTATGAAAAAATGCAAAATTTCTCCCAAACACATTAATGCTTCTTCGTTTTACGTCATTTTGGTTTCACAGGAAAGCTTAACTTTCTGATAGCAGGATTTACCTGTGGTTGTGGGTTCCTGTGTACTTGTCAGCTCTGATGTGGATGTTGTTGTTGTTGAAGGTGTCTCAGGCGTTGATGTACTTGTTCCAGCTGTAAAATCAAAATCAATGTATAAACATTAATTATGCCATGGGTTCTTTCTTACTCTCCCTCCATAAATGACTTCATTTAGATTCTGTTGAAAATAATATCATTATTTCTTTGTGTTTAATGGTGTTGTTCATTGTGATTTTTGCCAGCTGTCTCAGAAGCAAAGAAAACATCATCTGTTTTTACATCAATTATAAATTCTGCTGTGAACTCTATCATTTATAATAAAATCAGTTTAAAGCATCAGTAACAGGAATGATCTAACTATTACTACCACCAATTGTTATCGACCTGGTTATTGTTCTTGACATTGTGGTTGGGGATTCTGGATTAGTGGTGCCGGAAGAGCACAGCAGTTCAGGCAGCATCCGAGGAGCCGTCCCTCAGATGCTACCTGAAATGCTGTGCTCTTCCGGCACCACTAATCCAGAATCTGGTTTCCAGCATCCGCAGTCATTGTTTTTACCACATTGTGATTGGGGAGTCACATGTTAATAACAGAGTGGCTGTTACTTCTGGTTTACAGTTCGTGCTGTTGATGATGTAAAGATTTGTATAAAAGTGCATGAATGTACAGAGCTTAAAAATGTGTTACTGGAAAAGCGCAGCAGGTCAGGCAGCATCAAAGGAGAAGGAGAATCAACGTTTCGGGCATAAGCCCTTCTTCAGGAATTTCTGAAGAAGGGCTTATGCCTGAAACGTCGATTCTCCTTCTCCTTGGATGCTGCCTGACCTGCTGTGCTTTTCCAGCAACACATTTTTAAGCTCTGATCCCCAGCATCTGCAGTCCTCACTTTCTCCTGCTTGAATATACAGCCTTAGAAGGTATTCATACGATACAGCTGTGCAAAAGAAAAAATCCAGGAGCAGTAATTACTGCTTTATAAGCTGTTGCATTGTTTTGGAACTTTGGGGGAAAAGAAAGATCAAAACAATGGCACTTTAAAATGGAGGAATAAAGACAAAGATCATGATCACATGGACAGTGATTCAAACAGAAAATGAAACCTACACTTCTGTCTGACCCAGCAGTGAATCTGCACACCTATTGTTTTTGCTGTGAGAGTTCAAGCATCTCAAGTATCGGAGCGCATCTAAGAATAATTAACAAATGGCGGCATTCACAGCTGACCTTGGAGAAACCTGTGTGGGAGACCTCACAGCACAGGAGCAGTTAAGTGCTTAGTTTTAAGTGTAACCTTGCTCTTCTTTTGTTTGTAAATCTACAATAGTGAGTAGAGTGGGAGATTAGAGAGAGTTTCCATGTTACTGATGATTATGTCTGCAGGAAGCATGTTTGTTTGCGAATCCCATCAAATTGCATAGATCGGTTGGAGAGACAGTTAGAGGAAATGAGGAATTTACAGGAGCTAGAGAGTGTGATTAATATCAATTAAAGGAAGGTAGATGGGTTAGCTCCTGGAAAGGTAGGAGAGGAAGGCAGGTCATGCATGAGTCTCCTGTCATTAATCCTATCTCAAACAAGCATGTAGGGGGTGTTGAACTCTCAGGGGAATGTAACACAAACAGCCAATTCTCTGGTATCGAGACTGACTCTAATGTAATGAAGGGTACATCAGGTTTCAAGTGATTGATTTTGTTAGGGGACTCTCCAGTCAAAGGTACAGACAAACGTTTCTGTAGCCGACAGCAAGAAATCAGAATAGTGTGTTGCCTCCCTGGTGCCAGGATCAAGGATATCTCAGAGAGAGTGCAAAATATTCCCAAGAGGGAGAGGGACCAGCAGGAGGCTGTTGTACATGTTGGAAATAACAACATAGGATGGGGATTATGAAGTTAGAATATAGAAATTTTGGCAGGAATTTAAAAAGGAGGTCCTCGAGAGTAGGACTACTCCTGGTGCTATGGGTAGGAATAGGAGGATGAAGCAGATAAGTGTGTGGCTGAAGAGCTGGTGCAGGGCAGAAGCGTTCACATTTTTGGATCACTGGCATTTCTTCTGGTGTAGATGTGAGTTGTAAAAGAAGGATGGATTGCACCTGAATTGGAAGTGGACTTGCCCTTGTCCTTTCCCTTTCCTCTTCCCCACCCCCTCCATGTTCCTAACCTTGCCCTGAGTTCATCTGCCTTCCCTGTTGGGCCTCTTGTATCCATCTAAATGTAGTTTTATTTATCAGTTCTACCTTGGTCTCTTCCTTGTTCCTGCCTGCCCTGACTGTTTGACTTGCTCCCTTTCCCAGCTGCACCAGTCTCAGTTTGATCTCATTTGTCACTATTTCCCTGGGTCCCACCACCCCACCAACTTATTAGATTAAATTCTTCCAAAGAGCTCTAGCAAATCTCCCTGCCAGTATATTAGTGCCCTTCCAATTCAGATACAAACCGTCCATCTTGATCAGGTCACTTCTACCCAAGAAGAGTTTCATGGAGTTAAAATCTCATTGATATTTCATGCATGCGGCAGTTAACACCTCCAAATATCAATTGGTGTCAAACAATAATGAGCACCCTTCTTGTTAAAATGAACTCTTTCTTTAAACAACAATCAAACTTTTCACTGGTTTCAAAGTTCTCACACAAATGCTATGAGGAGCAGAAATGTACACTGACTCTTTTAGATACTAGCCTTCAAATGGATTCGAATGCATTTGACAAGAAATTTAAGAGCAATGTTTGCAATTGAAATAAGAATGTTCATTTAAGCACTAAATATGAAGGGCAATATAGCAACCTTTTCTGTTTCTACATCTGAGCCTATCTTTCCTTGAACACTTTGTGTGGACATCTTTTTCCACTTTGTATCAATAAATTATCAAAGCAAATTATTAATAAGACGAATTAATGACACTGATTCTATCATTGGCATTCCAAAGTATCCACTTGCTGTGACTACAAGCTGCAGTGTACTGACAAAAGTTAATGATTTTAACATATGTAGCAATGTTACATCATGATTGAGAGCCATTGAGTCATGGGGATGTACAGAACAGAAACAGATCCTTCGGTCCAACTCATCCATGCCGACCAGATATCCCAACCAAATCAAGTCCTATTTGCCAGCACTCGGCCCATATCCTTCCAAACCCTTCCTATTCATATACCTATCCAGATGCATTTAAATGTTGCAATTGTACCAGCCTCCACCAGTTCCTCTGGCAGCTCATTCCATACACACACCATCCTCTACATGAAAACGTTGCCCCAAGGTCCCTTTCAAATCTTTCGTTTCTCACCTTAAACATATGCGCTTTGGTTCTGTACTCCCCCACCCTACGGAAAAGACTTTATCTATTCCCCTCATAATTCTATAAGGTCATCCCTCAGCTTCCAATGCTCCAGGGAAAACAGTTGTAATGGAAAATTAACCAAATTAACATTTACTGTGAAATCTGAAAGAGAATGCTTTGCTAAATTTAATGCTTTGCTGAATCTTGCAGTCGAGGAGACAGCTTGGCTTTGCTGAACTTTGCAAACATTTAACCTGACCTTGAGAGCAGTCGAATTCAGCAAAAATGCTAAGGGAAACATAAAGATAGTAAGCAATTATATCCAAGGCAAGGGAATGAGAAAATAAGGAACTTGAATGTTTCCCAGCTCTTGTCCTTGAGCATGTGATAAGAATCGTATAAAAAGAATGTGTGAAATTTGTTCAGGGCCCTTACAACACGGTGTTTTTGCTAAGTGCATTGGGCCTCTGCATGCAGAGGTTAAAAATAAAGCTTTTTCTTTGCTCTTGCTAGCAGTTGAGTCGAGGTCGATTCAATTTCCACGACAGTAAACTTGGGGGCTTGCCCGAAACCCTGCGACTGGGTGAGATTCTGAAGATTCCCAGGAGGCGTAGGTGCCAGGGCCTTGAAGGACTTTCACTTCATCTCGAACGCTGAATTGGCCCCTTTGCGTGAGAGGACTGGGAATCTGTGGATCGTCCCAGCGCTGGGGTCTGAACCGAATAGGCTCGGGGTAAGAGTCATGGCTTAAATAATCCTACATAAGGGACTCATTCTAAGAGAATAAATAAAGCAGGAAGAGGGTCCAGTGAACTCTCGCATGGTATTCGAGTAAAACCCAAGGGAAGGGATTGCCATCTCTACAGTGCTTAAGAGACAGCTAGTTTAAGGGTGGTTTTAGACTTGGAACCACCACTGGCTGAGTTGGACTCGCCAACGACATACTGGGTACGTGGTTTCTTGGTTTACACAAACCAAGGCATTGAGGCGGATGCGCCCAATAGGAGAGGGAACCTCCAGAGGTAAAAAGCAAGTCAAAGGAAAAAGATAATGGTACCGAGAGAGAGAGCTGAACACTTTTCCAGTAATGCTGAAAATGGGCTCCAGCAAGAGCAAACAAAAAGAGGGTCCAGAGAAGACTTGGAATGGTCAACCAAAAATACAATACATGCTCAACAATTACGGCCCAGAGTCTGTAAAGCAGTTAGAATTGTGCACTAAGGAATGTGGTTTTCTAGAGGGAGGAGGTTTTAGTAAAAGGAAGTTGGAAATACTGAGATCACAGTTGGAGGAAAGAGAGAGAAGAAGAGACGGAAGGAAAAAATAGAACCTATGAATTGGAGTGCTTCTAAAATGTGGAAGACTGAGGCTGATATCAGAAAAAGGACATCTCAAGTAAAAGATAGATCAAATACACGTACAAACACTAGCACACATGCAGACGTGCGTGAAAACAGACCTAATGAAGCTGTACAGTGTCTTAATCTGTTTCAGATCCTGACATTGATGACCGCCCTCTGAGACTTACAGCCCCCCTATGAGATCCACCTGGCGAAGGATCCGAGTGAGCGGCCACTGCCTCAGGGTCTGTTCGATCAATGGTAGCATATCGTACCCGCAACCAATTGAAGCAAGAAACCCAAAAGAAGGACGGCCACTCCAAGATGGAATGGCATCCAGGGCCTGCTTGTGATCACTCCACAACAGACAATGAGTGAGACAGCGAGAGTACTGATGTGCTGTTGTTCTGCAAGCACCAATGGCTGAAGTTACAGGTCCAGAAGGGCGCCCAGTGCTGGCCCATCGATCATGGGCCATAAAGGATTTGGACAGTGCCTATGGGCAGTTGCCTGACCCACACGAGGTTGGAGGTAATAAGTTTGCCAAGGAAGTGATAAAGTTCTGTGTCAGGTTCCGTCCCATGTCACATGAGATAAGAAGTCTCCTGGGATGAAAACTAGGTGCCGATGTCACCAAAATCAAGTATAAATGGCCAGCCGTAAATGTCCATACCAGAGCAGCCGACCCACAAGAGGGAGAGAATGGAGACTTTAATGATTTTGTTGAAGCGCTGGCAACCGCCTGTAGGGAGACATTCCCAGTACGAAGGGACATGACCAAAATAGCAATGTGTAAACAACGGGAAGGTGAGACAGTGTCCCAGTACCTTACACGCCTCACTGAAGTCCATAATGCCCATAGTGGACTGAGACCACCCAAGGACATAACGACGGCAGAAATCACGCCGTATAAGGCACCTGAGGAACAACTTCATCAATGGAATGAAGGATGAAATAGCAAAAAAAGGTCAAAGACACATGTATTACCTGGGACATGGGAAAGCTGAATTTAATAGAACAACACGCGATACATGCTGAAAAATCGCTGGCCCAAGAGAAGGATAAGCGGAAACTAAAGATGGAACAGCAAGCACATAAAGCTCAGCTTACTCTGATGCAGATGGTCACCCAGTCATTGGAGGGAGGTACTGCGAGAAAAGAGAGAGGCTGGCAGAGGTAGATCTGGCGGGTGGTTTGTTTGCGGAGCAATGGACCACTGGGCGAGGCAGTGCCCGTACAGACAGCCTCAATCAGCCCTGGAGGCTGGACAGCAGGGTAACTGACAGGGGAAGGCTGAGGTGGAGGTGGCAGCCCACAAGGGACAGGTAAGCCTCTTTCCTTTATGCTTGGCAACGAAGACTCGCTTATGCTAATATCTTCTACTAACCTTATGGGCACTGAAACATGTCCCACTTCTATATTGAACACTGAGGTTGCGAAGAGTGGACTATATGTCCAATATGGCAATGATGCGTGTAAGTCAATGCCTATCTCTATGTTGTATGTGGAAGGTTAACCAGTTACCTTTTTGGTAGATACAAGGGCAACATATTCAATCCTTAAATCAAGCCAGTTCAGAGAGTCAACGCAAATAAAGATGAGTGGAAGGCTCCTGAACTCAGTGGGTGCATCAGGAGTCATGATATGAGAGAGATTTACCGCACCCCTATTGTGCGAAACCAGTAATGGGGAAACATTCCAATTCTCATTTTTGTTATCGGAATTCTGTCCTTTAAATTTGATGGCTCGGGATCTCATAGCGAGACTGGGGTTGGATTGGCTCAGTACCCTGACAGGCTTGCAGGTATTTCAAAGGGAAGATTGACCCATGCAGGCTGTAAAGTCCGACCCACGACCCCTGGTATATGTCTATGAGTGAAAATTAAACCAGAGAGCGATAGGTTCAGTGAGCAATTCACTCCCCCTGGAAGCAAGTAACCATGTTAATCCTATTAACATCAGTTTTCTTGCTGGAGATATGCTACACTGCACAGCACACATACACCGCGAAGATCCTGACGAATCATGTTCTTATTCATTATTTTCGAATAAAAAGTGAGGTCTGCAGATGCTGGAGATCAGAGCTGAAAATGTGTTGCTGGTTAAAGCGCAGCAGGTCAGGCAGCATCCGAGGAACAGGAAATTCGACATTTCGGGCAAAAGCCCTTCATCAGGAATGAGGAAAGTGTGTCCAGCAGGCTAAGATAAAAGGTAGGGAGGAGGGACTTGGGGGAGGGACGATGGAGATGTGATAGGTGGAAGGAGGTCAAGGTGAGGGTGATAGGCCGGAGTAGGGTGGGGGCGGAGAGGTCAGGAAGAAAATTGCAGGTTAGGAGGGCGGTGCTGAGTTCGAGGGAATCGACTGAGACAAGGTGGGGGGAGGGGAAATGAGGAAACTGGAGAAATCTGTGTTCATCCCTTGTGGTTGGAGGGTTCCCAGGCGAAGATGAGGCGCTCTTCCTCCAACCGTCGTGTTGTTATGTTCTGCCGATGGAGGAGTCCAAGGACCTGCATGTCCTTGGTGGAGTGGGAGGGAGAGTTAAAGTGTTGAGCCACGGGGTGGTTGGGTTGGTTGGTTGGTCCGGGCGTCCCAGAGGTGTTCCCTGAAGCGTTCCGCAAGTAGGCGGCCCGTCTCCATTTTTCCGGTCAAAAAGGCAAACATTCCAGGTGAACCGGAGGAATGGAGGTTTGTTCAAGACCTGCAGGCAGTCAATAATGCGGTTGGTCCGTGCACCCCAAATGTTCCCAACCCCTATACTATATTAGCTCAAACTCTACCGGACAGTAAATGGTTCTCTATTGTGGATTTAGCAAATGCCTTCTTTAGTGTACCGGTACACCCAGATAGTCAATAGTCATGGGGGAAAATTGAGGCCGGTAGCTTATGTTTTGGCAGAGCGAGACCCCATAGCGGCAGGATTGCCTAAATGCCTGCGAGCCATGACCAGGGACATAGTTGGCTACGGTGAATTAACCCTTCTGGTCCCACATGCAGTATCCTTACTGCTTTCCGAGTAAAGGACAGCACACATGTCAGCAGCACGTTGGCCTAGATACAATACTGTGTTATTGGAGATGCCTAACATTACAGTAAAGAGATGTAACGTCCTTAACCCTGCTAGCCTTCTCCCCACAGAAGGAGATGGAGACCCATATGATTGTGTCGCTGTAACTAATGAAATTTGCAGCCCCAGACCAGATTTGCAGGATTCACCACTTCAGAATCCAGATATGGAGTTTTTTTGTGGATGGGTCAGCATTCAGGAGCAAGGAGACAGGCCAGAATTGTGTTGGGTATGCTGTAGTAGCTACCCACAAGGTAGTCAAAGCAGGATCACTCCCTTCTCATTTGTCAGCGCAAGCAGCAGAGCTGATTGCCTTGACTGAGGCGTGTAAGTTGGCTGAGGGAAAGACAGTGAATATTTACACCGATAGTAGAATCGTATTCGAGGTTGTACATGATTTTGGAACCATGTGGAAAATCTTCTTGACTAGAAAGCCCTGATTTCTGACCTCCTGGAAGCGGTCCTGTTGCCTAAATCAATTGCTGTATGTAAGTGTGAAGCCCACACAAAAAATAAAGATTCTATTTCCCAAGGTAATGCAAGGGCAGACTCAGCAGCAAGAACGGCAGCCCATCAGCCAACAAGTGATCAGTTTGACATGTGTATGACAAAAATCTGTACCCCACCAGCAGACGTATGGGAGTTACAGTCACAGGCCACACCGGAAGGAAAGCATGAATGGGCAAAAGAAAGGTGCTGTGTGCGGGAAGGAAGATGGTGCGGCCACAATGGTATACCCTGTCTACCACGATCATTATTTTCATTCT
This sequence comes from Hemiscyllium ocellatum, assembly GCF_020745735.1. Classification (NCBI taxonomy): domain Eukaryota; kingdom Metazoa; phylum Chordata; class Chondrichthyes; order Orectolobiformes; family Hemiscylliidae; genus Hemiscyllium; species Hemiscyllium ocellatum. The sequence continues at coordinate 31,934,075 of NC_083413.1, forward strand.
ATGCCAAACTGACACATGGTAAGGACCATGTGTCAAAAGGGGGATGTATGACAGTGTTTCGGCACACTGGTACCCTAAGGGATTTACTCATTACTCCCAGAAATATTGTGAATGATGTGTTATCTGTGCCACTAATAATGTGGGGAGGAGAATACAGATGAGTCAGGCAGCACATCCCCACCCCCAAAAACCCTTTGAACATTTACAGATGGACTTTATTGAACTAACACCCAGCGAAGGGGAATTAGATTACCTACAATGTGGAAACAGGCCCTTCGGCCCAACAAGTCCACACCGACCTTCCGAAGAGTAACCCACCCAGAACCTTTCCCTCTGACTAATGCACACAACACTATGGGCAATTTAGCATGACCAGTTCACCTAATCTGCACATCTTTGGACTGTGAGAGGAAACCGGAGCACCGGGAGGAAACCCACGCAAACACGGGGAGAATGTGCAAACTCCATACAGACAGTTGTCTGATGTCTAGTAATAGTTGATATGTTTTCCAAATGTTTTCCACGTCTAAACAGGATACCAGTGCAGCAGCCAAGGCTTTGCTAACTGAAATAATCCCGAGATGGGACATCCCTGAAAGGCTCAATAGCAACAATGGGACACCATTTGTCAATAATGCCTTATAGCAAATCAGTGATTATTGGAAATAAACATGAGATAACACTGTACCTACAACCCAGCAAGCGGTGGGGCAGTGGAAAGAGAAAATGCTACTCTAAAAAATAAATTGACAAAATGTTGTGAGAAACTAGTTGTAACATGGACAAAGGCACTTCTAATTGTGCTAACGTATATGAGATTGAGAAGGAGAGGAAGAGCCAATCTTAGCCCATTTGAAAATTTGTGTGGTAAGCCACCCAACACAGGAATAGGCCCAAGACCTATTATTTTCCCGAACATCACAATAGAGCGGCTGCTTATTAATGTCTGATGTTATTAATCTGATTGAGATTGTTAACTTTGTTGACATACACAGTTAGGGTAATATGCTGAAACATCTCTATCAAAGGTACTTGTCAAAATTCTGTGTTTTGTTTTGGTTCTGATATACTTGTTCATGCTGTTGTGGATGTAAACATTGATGTTGCACTCGTTAGTTCTACACTTGGAAGATATGATTCAGCACGAAGGCTGAAAGCATTTGTTGGAGGATGTTTAGTACAAGGATGCTTTTCAGTCCAACAGGAATTGAATCATAATTCTCCTTTCTTGAATTTTATTAATTCTGGTGGATAAAACAGTACTTTTCCCACCAGCATCTGTTTTGGGTGCGTATATTGACTCCTGATATTTACTATAGCAGATTATAAGGCAACCACACTGAATTTAATCTTAATTTAATCATAATTTCTGGCATGTATTAGAATGCTTTGAATATTATCAGTAGCAAAGTGTTGTGGCACACAATGACCAATGCTTTCCATTTCCTCTTCTTGTCATATTGTTCACTGATATTCAGGTTGTAGATGGGGATTCACTTGTTAATAACTCAGTGGAACTCTTGAGTAGATGTATCCTCTGCATTTACATTACTTCATTTTACACTACTTTACTTTCACGAAAGACCCATATTAGTACCTGTTTTCGAACACCTAAAGAAATCCAAAGGGTATCTTTGCTGTTCCGAAAAAATGCAAAATTTCTCCCATATACATTAATGCTTCTTCATTTTGTGCTGTTTTGAGTTTTGAAAGGTTTCACAGGAACACTTTTCTTTCTCATAGCAGGATTTACCTGTGGTTGTTGATTCTAGCGTACTTGTCAGCTCTGATGTGGATGTTGTCAACGTTGAAGTTGTCTCAGGGGTTGATGTACTTGTCATAGCTGTAAAATCAAAATCAAAGTGTAAACATTAATTATGCCATGGGTTCTTTCTTACTCTCCCTCCATAAATGACTTGATTTAGACTCCATTGAAAATAATGTCATTATTTCTTTGTGTAATGGTGTTGTTCATTGTGATTTTTGCCAACTGTGTCTCAGAAGCAAAGAAAACATCACCTGTTTTTACATCAATTATGCATTCTGCTGTGAACTCTATCATTTATAATAAAATCAGTATAAAACATCAGTAATGGGAATGATCTGATTGTTACTATCACTCGTTATTATCGACCCGGTTATTGTTCTTGACATTGTGGTTGGGGAGTCACATGTTAGTAACAGAGTGGCTGTTGGTTCTAGTTTACAGTTCGTGCTGTTGATGATGTAAAGATTGGTATCAAAATTCTTGAATGTACAGCCTTAGAAGATATTCACACGATAGAGCTGTGCAAAAAAAATCCAGGAGCAGTAATTACTGCTTTGTAAGCTGTTGCATTGTTTTGGATCTTAGGGGGAAGAAAGATCAAAACAATGGCACTTTATAATAGAGGAAGAGAGACAAAGACAGTGATCACATGGACAGTGATTCAAATGGAGAAAGAAACGTACACTGCTGTCTGACCCAGCAGTGAATCTGCATGCCGACTGTTTTTGCTGTGAGAATTCAAGTATCTCAAGTATCGGAGCGCATCTAAGAAATATTAACAAACAGCGACATTCACAGCTGACCTTGGATGAACCTGTGTGAGAGGGGTCACTGCACAGGAGCAGTTAAGTGTTTAGTTTTTATGTGTAACTGTGCTGTCCTTTTGTTTGTCAATCTACAATAGTGAGTAGAGTGGGTTCTTTCTTGATTATTTGTTTCATTGAGATCTGTCCCCTCATTAAATTTAAAAATTATATAAACATACAGACTAAATTAGCCAGGAGCAGTGTTTTTTAGAGCATACGGACTATGCTAGTTTCTGGGTCTGTAGATTGTTAAGGTGCAAAGATGGCCTTTGGTAGAGTGATGTGCTCTTCCTGTCAGTTGTAGGAGATTAGGGAGAGTTTCCATGTTACTGATGATTATGTCTGCAGGAAGCGTGTTTGGTTGCGAATCCCATCAAATTGCATGGATCTGTTGGAGAGGCAGTTAGAGGAAATGAGGAATTTATAGGAGCTAGAGAGTGTGATTAATATCAGTTAAAGGAAGGTAAATGGGTTAGCTCCTGGAAAGGTAGGAGAGGGATGCAGGTCATGCATAAGGCTCCTGTCACTATTCCTATCTCAAACAAGCATGTAGGGGTGTTGAAGTCTGAGGGGAATGTAGCACAAACAGCAAAGTGTCTGGGATCGAGATTGGCTCTAAAGTAATGAAGGTACGTCAGGTTTCAAGCAATTGATTGTGTTAGGGGACTCTCCAGTCAAAGGTACAGACAAACGTTTCTGTAGCCGACAGCAAGAAATCAGAATAGTGTGTTGCCTCCCTGGTGCCAGGATCAAGGATATCTCAGAGAGAATGCAAAATATTCTCAAAAGGAGAGGGACCAGCTGGAGGCTGTTGTACACACTGGAACTAGCAACTTACGAGGGGAAAAAGATGAGATAAGATAAGGGGGGAAAAGATAAGAGGATGGAGCTGATGAATGTGTGGCTGAGAGCTGGTGCAGGGCAGAAGGGTTCATATTTTATGGATCATTGATATTTCTTCTGGGGTAGACGTGAGCTGTAAAAGAAGGATGGATTGCACCTGAATTGGAAGTGGACTAATATACTGGTCAGTAGACTTGCCCTTGCCCTTCCTCCCAACCTGCCTTGCCTTAATTCCCAAGAGTAGGTCTGTGTAATGCTATCACTTATCAAAAATGTTACTCTTCCTCCTCTCTTGCCTCCCTTTCTCTCCTTCCTGGAGCATTTGCATTCTGGAACATTAAGTTGACCGTATGTCTATCCCTGAGCCATATTTCAGTATTTGCGATGATATCCCAGTGCCACGTTCCTAACAATGCCCTGAGTTCATCTGCCTTCCCTGTTCGGCCTCTTGCATTCAACTAAATGCAGTTTAATTTATTAGCTTTCCCAGCTGCACCAGTCTCAGTTTGATCTCATTCGTCACTATTTCCTTGGATCCCATCAGCCCACCAATGTACTAGTTTAAATCCTCCCGAGCAGGTCTAGCTAATCTCCCTGCCTGTATATTAGTGCTCTTCCAATTCAGATGAAAACCGTCCATCTTGATCAGGTCACTTCTACCCAAGAAGAGTTTCATGGAGTTAAAATCTCATTGATATTTCATGCATGCGGCAGTTAACATCTCCAAATATCAATTGGTGTCAAACAATAATGAGCACCCTTCTTGTTAAAATGAACTCTTTCTTCAAACAACAATCAAACTTTTCACTGGTTTCAAAGTTTTCACGCGAATGTTATCAGGAGCAGAAATGTACACTGACTCTTTTAGATTCTAGTCTTCAAATGGACTCTAATGCATTTGACAATAAAAATAAGAGCAATATTTGCAATTGAAATAAGAATGTCCATTTAAGCACGGAATTATAGCTCAGGTGCTTGTTGTTGTGGTTCTGTTCGCCGAGCTGGGAATTTGTGTTGCAGACGTTTCATCTCCTGTCTAGGTGACAGATTCTTTTGAATATTATTGGAAGCAAAGTGTTGTGGCACACAATGACCAATGCTTTCCATTTCCTCTTCTTGTCATATTGTTCACTGATATTCAGGTTGTAGATGGGGACTCACTTGTTAATGACTCAGTGGAACTCTTGAGTAGAGTTATCCTCTGCTTTTACACTACTTCGCTTAACACTACTTTACTTTTACGAAAGACCCATATTAGTACCTGTTTTCGAACACCTAAAGAAATCCAAAAGGTATCTTTGCTGTTCCGAAAAAATGCAAAATTTCTCCCATATACATTAATGCTTCTTCATTTTGTGCTGTTTTGGCTTTTGAAAGGTTTCACAGGAACACTTTTCTTTCTCATAGCAGGATTTACCTGTGGTTGTTGATTCTAGCGTACTTGTCAGCTCTGATGTGGATGTTGTCAACGTTGAAGTTGTCTCAGGGGTTGAAGTACTTGTCATAGCTGTAAAATTAAAATCAATATATAAACTTTAATTATGCCATGGGTTTTTTCTTACTCTCCCTCCATAAATGACATGATTTAGACTCCATTGAAAATAATGTCATTATTTCTTTGTGTAATGGTGTTGTTCATTGTGATTTTTGCCAACTGTGTCTCAGAAGCAAAGAAAACATCACCTGTTTTTACATCAATTATGCATTCTGCTGTGAACTCTATCATTTATAATAAAATCAGTATAAAACATCAGTAATGGGAATGATCTGATTGTTACAATCACTCGTTATTATCGACCCGGTTATTGTTCTTGACATTGTGGTTGGGGAGTCACATGTTAGTAACAGAGTGGCTGTTGGTTCTGGTTTACAGTTCGTGCTGTTGATGATGTAAAGGTTGATATCAAAATGCTTGAATGTACAGCCTGAGAAGGTATTCACACGATAGAGCTGTGCAAAAAAAAAATCCAGGAGCAGTAATTACTGCTTTGTAAGCTGTTGCATTGTTTTGGATCTTAGGGGGAAGAAAGATCAAAACAATGGCACTTTATAATAGAGGAAGAGAGACAGACAGTGATCACACAGACAGTAATTCAAATGGAGAAAGAAACGTACACTGCTGTCTGACCCAGCAGTGAATCTGCATGCCTACCGTTTTTGTTGTGAGAATTCAAGTATCTCAAGTATCAGAGCGCATCTAAGAAATATTAACAAACAGCGACATTCACAGCTGACCTTGGAGGAACCTGTGTGAGAGGGGTCACTGCACAGGAGCAGTTAAGTGTTTAGTTTTTATGTGTAACCGTGCTGTCCGTTTGTTTGTCAATCTACAATAGTGAGTAGAGTGGGTTCTTTCTTGATTATTTGTTTCATTGAGATCTGTCCCCTCATTAAATTTAAAAATTATATAAACATACAGACTAAGTTAGCCAGGAGCAGTGTTTTTTAGAGCATACGGACTATGCTAGTTTCTGGGTCTGTAGATTGTTAAGGTGCAAAGATGGCCTTTGGTAGAGTGATGTGCTCTTCCTGTCAGATGTGGGAGATTAGGGAGAGTTTCCATGTTACTGATGATTATGTCTGCAGGAAGCGTGTTTGGTTGTGAATCCCATCAAATTGCATGGATCGGTTGGAGAGGCAGTTAGAGGCAATGAGGAATTTATAGGAGCTAGAGAGTGTGATTAATATCAGTTAAAGGGAGGTAGATGGGTTAGTTCCTGGAAAGGTAGGAGAGGGAGGCAGCTAATGCATGAGTCTCCTGTCACTATTCCTATCTCAAACAAGCATGTAGGGGTGTTGAAGTCTGAGGGGAATGTAGCACAAACAGCCAAGTGTCTGGGATCGAGATTGGCTCTAAAGTAATGAAGGGTACGTCAGGTTTCAAGCAATTGGTTGCGTTAGGGGACTCTCCAGTCAAAGGTACAAACAAACGTTTCTGTAGCCGACAGCAAGAAATCAGAATAGTGTGTTGCCTCCCTGGTGCCAGGATCAAGGATATCTCAGAGAGAGTGCAAAATATTCTCAAAAGGGAGAGGGACCAGCAGGAGGCTGTTATACACACTGGAACTAGCAACTTACGAGGGGAAAAAGATGAGATAAGATAAGGGAGGAAAAGATAAGAGGATGGAGCTGATGAATGTGTGGCTGAGGAGCTGGTGCAGGGCGGAAGGGTTCACATTTTTGGATCATTGATATTTCTTCTGGGGTAGACGTGAGCTGTAAAAGAAGGATGGATTGCACCTGAATTGGAAGTGGACTAATATACTGGTCAGTAGACTTGCCCTTGCCCTTCTTCCCAACCTGCCTTGCCTTATTTCCCAAGAGTAGGTCTGTGTAATGCTATCACTTATCAAAAATGTTACTCTTCCTCCTCTCTTGCCTCCCTTTCTCTCCTTCCTGCAACATTTGCATTCTGGAACATTAAGTTGCCAGTATGTCTATCCCTGAGCCATATTTCAGTATTTGCGATGATATCCCAGTGCCATGTTCCTAACAATGCCCTGAGTTCATCTGCCTTCCCTGTTTGGCCTCTTGCATTCAACTAAACGCAGTTTCATTTATTAGCTTTCCCAGCTGCACCAGTCTCAGTTTGATCTCATTCATCACTATTTCCCTGGGTCCCATCACCCCACCAACGTACTAGTTTAAATCCTCCCGAGCAGGTCTAGCTAATCTCCCTGCCTGTATTATAGTGCCCTTCCAATTCAGATGAAAACCATCCATCTTGATCAGGTCACTTCTACCCAAGAAGAGTTTCATGGAGTTAAAATCTCATTGATATTTCATGCATGCGGCAGTTAACATCTCCAAATATCAATTGGTGTCAAACAATAATGAGCACCCTTCTTGTTAAAATGAACTCTTTCTTCAAACAACAATCAAACTTTTCACTGGTGTCAAAGTTTTCACGCAAATGCTATCAGGAGCAGAAATGTACACTGACTCTTTTAGATTCTAGTCTTCAAATGGACTCTAATGCATTTGACAATAAATTTAAGAGCAATATTTGCAATTGAAATAAGAATGTCCATTTAAGCACGGAATTATAGCTCAGGTGCTCGTTGTTGTGGTTCTGTTCGCCGAGCTGGGAATTTGTGTTGCAGACGTTTCATCTCCTGTCTAGGTGACAGATTCTTTTGAATATTATTGGAAGCAAAGTGTTGTGGCACACAATGACCAATGCTTTCCATTTCCTCTTCTTGTCATATTGTTCACTGATATTCAGGTTGTAGATGGGGACTCACTTGTTAATGACTCAGTGGAACTCTGAGTAGAGTTATCCTCTGCTTTTACACTACTTCGCTTAACACTACTTTACTTTTACGAAACACCCATATTAGTACCTGTTTTCGAACACCTAAAGAAATCCAAAGGGTATCTTTGCTGTTCCGAAAAAATGCAAAATTTCTCCCATATACATTAATGCTTCTTCATTTTGTGCTGTTTTGACTTTTGAAAGGTTTCACAGGAACACTTTTCTTTCTCATTGCAGGATTTACCTGTGGTTGTTGATTCTAGCGTACTTGTCAGCTCTGATGTGGATGTTGTCAACGTTGAAGTTGTCTCAGGGGTTGATGTACTTGTTATAGCTGTAAAATCAAAATCAAAGTGTAAACATTAATTATGCCATGGGTTCTTTCTTACTCTCCCTCCATAAATGACTTGATTTAGACTCCATTGAAAATAATGTCATTATTTCTTTGTGTAATGGTGTTGTTCATTGTGATTTTTGCCGGCTGTGCCTCAGAAGCAAAGAAAACTTCACCTGTTTTTACATCAATTATGCATTCTGCTGTGAACTCTATCATTTATAATAAAATCAGTATAAAACATCAGTAATGGGAATGATCTGATTGTTACTATCACTCGTTATTATCGACCCGGTTATTGTTCTTGACATTGTGGTTGGGGAGTCACATGTTAGTAACAGAGTGGCTGTTGGTTCTGGTTTACAGTTCGTGCTGTTGATGATGTAAAGATTGGTATCAAAATGCTTGAATGTACAGCCTTAGAAGATATTCACACAATAGAGCTGTGCAAAACAAAATCCAGGAGCAGTAATTACTGCTTTGTAAGCTGTTGCATTGTTTTGGATCTTAGGGGGAAGAAAGATCAAAACAATGGCACTTTATAATAGAGGAAGAGAGACAAAGACAGTGATCACATGGACAGTGATTCAAATGGAGAAAGAAACGTACACTGCTGTCTGACCCAGCTGTGAATCTGCATGCCGACTGTTTTTGCTGTGAGAATTCAAGTATCTCAAGTATCGGAGCGCATCTAAGAAATATTAACAAACAGCGACTTTCACAGCTGACCTTGGATGAACCTGTGTGAGAGGGGTCACTGCACAGGAGCAGTTAAGTGTTTAGTTTTTATGTGTAACTGTGCTGTCCTTTTGTTTGTCAATCTACAATAGTGAGTAGAGTGGGTTCTTTCTTGATTATTTGTTTCATTGAGATCTGTCCCCTCATTAAATTTAAAAATTATATAAACATACAGACTAAGTTAGCCAGGAGCAGTGTTTTTTAGAGGATACGGACTATGCTATTTTCTGGGTCTGTAGATTGTTAAGGTGCAAAGATGGCCTTTGGTAGAGTGATGTGCTCTTCCTGTCAGATGTGGGAGATTAGGGAGAGTTTCCATGTTACTGATGATTATGTCTGCAGGAAGCGTGTTTGGTTGTGAATCCCATCAAATTGCATGGATCGGTTGGAGAGGCAGTTAGAGGAAATGAGGAATTTATAGGAGCTAGAGAGTGTGATTAATGTCAGTTAAAGGAAGGTAAATGGGTTAGCTCCTGGAAAGGTAGGAGAGGGAGGCAGGTCATGCATGAGCGTCCTGTCACTATTCCTATCTCAAACAAGCATGTAGGGGTGTTGAAGTCTGAGGGGAATGTAGCACAAACAGCCAAGTGTCTGGGATCGAGATTGGCTCTAAAGTAATGAAGGGTACGTCAGGTTTCAAGCAATTGATTGTGTTAGGGGACTCTCCAGTCAAAGGTACAGACAAACGTTTCTGTAGCCGAAAGCAAGAAATCAGAATAGTGTGTTGCCTCCCTGGTGCCAGGATCAAGGATATCTCAGAGACAATGCAAAATATTCTCAAAAGGAGAGGGACCAGCTGGAGGCTGTTGTACACACTGGAACTAGCAACTTCCGAGGGGAAAAAGATGAGATAAGATAAGGGGGGAAAAGATAAGAGGATGGAGCTGATGAATGCGTGGCTGAGAGCTGGTGCAGGGCAGAAGGGTTCATATTTTTGGATCATTGATATTTCTTCTGGGGTAGACGTGAGCTGTAAAAGAAGGATGGATTGCACCTGAATTGGAAGTGGACTAATATACTGGTCAGTAGACTTGCCCTTGCCCTTCTTCCCAACCTGCCTTGCCTTATTTCCCAAGAGTAGGTCTGTGTAATGCTATCACTTATCAAAAATGTTACTCTTCCTCCTCTCTTGCCTCCCTTTCTCTCCTTCCTGGAACATTTGCATTCTGGAACATTAAGTTGACAGTATGTCTATCCCTGAGCCATATTTCAGTATTTGCGATGATATCCCAGTGCCATGTTCCTAACAATGCCCTGAGTTCATCTGCCTTCCCTGTTTGGCCTCTTGCATTCAACTAAATGCAGTTTCATTTATTAGCTTTCCCAGCTGCACCAGTCTCAGTTTGATCTCATTCGTCACTATTTCCTTGGATCCCATCAGCCCACCAATGTACTAGTTTAAATCCTCCCGAGCAGGTCTAGCTAATCTCCCTGCCTGTATTATAGTGCTCTTCCAATTCAGATGAAAACCGTCCATCTTGATCAGGTCACTTCTACCCAAGAAGAGTTTCATGGAGTTAAAATCTCATTGATATTTCATGCATGCGGCAGTTAACATCTCCAAATATCAATTGGTGTCAAACAATAATGAGCACCCTTCTTGTTAAAATGAACTCTTTCTTCAAACAACAATCAAACTTTTCACTGGTTTCAAAGTTTTCACGCGAATGTTATCAGGAGCAGAAATGTACACTGACTCTTTTAGATTCTAGTCTTCAAATGGACTCTAATGCATTTGACAATAAATTTAAGAGCAATATTTGCAATTGAAATAAGAATGTCCATTTAAGCACGGAATTATAGCTCAGGTGCTCGTTGTTGTGGTTCTGTTCGCCGAGCTGGGAATTTGTGTTGCAGACGTTTCATCTCCTGTCTAGGTGACAGATTCTTTTGAATATTATTGGAAGCAAAGTGTTGTGGCACACAATGACCAATGCTTTCCATTTCCTCTTCTTGTCATATTGTTCACTGATATTCAGGTTGTAGATGGGGACTCACTTGTTAATGACTCAGTGGAACTCTTGAGTAGAGTTATCCTCTGCTTTTACACTACTTCGCTTAACACTACTTTACATTTACGAAACACCCATATTAGTACCTGTTTTCGAACACCTAAAGAAATCCAAAGGGTATCTTTGCTGTTCTGAAAAAATGCAAAATTTCTGTTTTGGCTTTTGAAAGGTTTCACAGGAACACTTTTCTTTCTCATAGCAGGATTTACCTGTGGTTGTTGATTCTAGCGTACTTGTCAGCTCTGATGTGGATGTTGTCAACGTTGAAGTTGTCTCAGGGTTTGAAGTACTTGTCATAGCTGTAAAATCAAAATCAAAGTGTAAACATTAATTATGCCATGGGTTCTTTCTTACTCTCCCTCCATAAATGACTTGATTTAGACTCCATTGAAAATAATGTCATTATTTCTTTGTGTAATGGTGTTGTTCATTGTGATTTTTGACAGCTGTGCCTCAGAAGCAAAGAAAACATCATCTGTTTTTACATCAATTATGCATTCTGCTGTGAACTCTATCATTTATAATAAAATCAGTATAAAACATCAGTAATGGGAATGATCTGATTGTTACTATCACTCGTTATTATCGACCCGGTTATTGTTCTTGACATTGTGGTTGGGGAGTCACATGTTAGTAACAGAGTGGCTGTTGGTTCTGGTTTACAGTTCGTGCTGTTGATGATGTAAAGATTGGTATCAAAATGCTTGAATGTACAGCCTTAGAAGATATTCACACGATAGAGCTGTGCAAAAAAAAAATCCAGTAGCAGTAATTACTGCTTTGTAAGCTGTTGCATTGTTTTGGATCTTGGAGGGAAGAAAGATCAAAACAATGGCACTTTATAATAGAGGAAGAGAGACAAAGACAGTGATCACATGGACAGTGATTCAAATGGAGAAAGAAACGTACACTGCTGTCTGACCCAGCTGTGAATCTGCATGCCGACTGTTTTTGCTGTGAGAATTCAAGTATCTCAAGTATCGGAGCGCATCTAAGAAATATTAACAAACAGCGACTTTCACAGCTGACCTTGGATGAACCTGTGTGAGAGGGGTCACTGCACAGGAGCAGTTAAGTGTTTAGTTTTTATGTTGTGTTGTCCTTTTGTTTGTCAATCTACAATAGTGAGTAGAGTGGGTTCTTTCTTGATTATTTGTTTCATTGAGATCTGTCCCCTCAATAAATTTAAAAATTATATAAACATACAGACTAAGTTAGCCAGGAGCAGTGTTTTTTAGAGGATACGGACTATGCTATTTTCTGGGTCTGTAGATTGTTAAGGTGCAAAGATGGCCTTTGGTAGAGTGATGTGCTCTTCCTGTCAGATGTGGGAGATTAGGGAGAGTTTCCATGTTACTGATGATTATGTCTGCAGGAAGTGTGTTTGGTTGTGAATCCCATCAAATTGCATGGATCGGTTGGAGAGGCAGTTAGAGGAAATGAGGAATTTATAGGAGCTAGAGAGTGTGATTAATGTCAGTTAAAGGAAGGCAAATGGGTTAGCTCCTGGAAAGGTAGGAGAGGGAGGCAGGTCATGCATGAGGCTCCTGTCACTATTCCTATCTCAAACAAGCATGTAGGGGTGTTGAAGTCTGAGGGGAATGTAGCACAAACAGCCAAGTGTCTGGGATCGAGATTGGCTCTAAAGTAATGAAGGGTACGTCAGGTTTCAAGCAATTGATTGTGTTAGGGGACTCTCCAGTCAAAGGTACAAACAAACGTTTCTGTAGCCGACAGCAAGAAATCAGAATAGTGTGTTGCCTCCCTGGTGCCAGGATCAAGGATATCTCAGAGAGAGTGCAAAATATTCTCAAAAGGAGAGGGACCAGCAGGAGGCTGTTGTACACACTGGAACTAGCAACTTACGAGGGGAAAAAGATGAGATAAGATAAGGGGGGAAAAAGATAAGAGGATGGAGCTGATGAATGCGTGGCTGAGGAGCTGGTGCAGGGCAGAAGGGTTCATATTTTTGGATCATTGATATTTCTTCTGGGGTAGACGTGAGCTGTAAAAGAAGGATGGATTGCACCTGAATTGGAAGTGGACTAATATACTGGTCAGTAGACTTGCCCTTGCCCTTCCTCCCAACCTGCCCTGCCTTATTTCCCAAGAGTAGGTCTGTGTAATGCTATCACTTATCAAAAATGTTACTCTTCCTCCTCTCTTGCCTCCCTTTCTGTCCTTCCTGGAGTATTTGCATTCTGCAACATTAAGTTGCCAGTATGTCTATCCCTGAGCCATATTTCAGTATTTGCGTTGATATCCCCGTGCCATGTTCCTAACAATGCCCTGAGTTCATCTGCCTTCCCTGTTAGGCCGCTTGCATTCAATTAAATGCAGTTTCATTTATTACCTTTCCCAGCTGCACCAGTCTCAGTTTGATCTCATTCATCACTATTTCCTTGGATCCCATCAGCCCACCAATGTACTAGTTTAAATCCTCCCGAGCAGGTCTAGCTAATCTCCCTGCCTGTATATTAGTGCCCTTCCAATTCAGATGAAAACCATCCATCTTGATCAGGTCACTTCTACCCAAGCAGAGTTTCATGGAGTTAAAATCTCATTGATATTTCATGCATGCGGCAGTTAACATCTCCAAATATCAATTGGTGTCAAACAATAATGAGCACCCTTCTTGTTAAAATGAACTCTTTCTTCAAACAACAATCAAACTTTTCACTGGTTTCAACGTTTTCACGCAAATACCATCAGGAGCAGAAATGTACACTGACTCTTTTAGATTCTAGTCTTCAAATGGACTCTAATGCATTTGACAATAAATTTAAGAGCAATATTTGCAATTGAAATAAGAATAAGCACGGAATTATAGCTCAGGTGCTTGTTGTTGTGGTTCTGTTCGCCGAGCTGGGAATTTGTGTTGCAGACGTTTCATCTCCTGTCTAGGTGACAGATTCTTTTGAATATTATCAGTAGCAAAGTATTGTGGCACACAATGACCAATGCTTTCCATTTCCTCTTCTTGTCATATTGTTCACTGATATTCAGGTTGTAGATGGGGACTCACTTGTTAATAACTCAGTGGAACTCTTGAGTAGAGTTATCCTCTGCTTTTACACTACTTCGCTTAACACTACTTTACTTTTATGAAAAACCCATATTAGTACCTGTTTTCGATCACCAAAAGAAATCCAAAGGGACTTTTGCTGTTCCAAAAAAATGCAAAATTTCTCCCATATACATTAATGCTTCTTCATTTTGTGCCGTTTTGGATTTTGAAAGGTTTCACAGGAACACTTTACTTTCTGATAGCAGGACTTACCTGTGGTTGTTGATTCTAGCGTACTTGTCAGCTCTGACGTGGTGAATCAGTCCATTTTCCGCAACTACACTGGCACCACCCCCCACCTTTTCCTCCGCTACATCGATGACTGTATCGGCGCTGCCTCGTGCTCCCACGAGGAGGTTGAACAGTTCATCAACTTTACTAACACCTTCCATCCCGACCTGAAATTCACCTGGACCATCTCAGACTCCTCCCTCCCCTTCCTAGACCTCTCCATTTCTATCTCGGGCGACCGACTCAACACAGACATCTATTATAAACCGACTGACTCCCACAGCTACCTGGACTACACCTCTTCCCACCCTGCCCCCTGTAAAAATGCCATCCCATATTCCCAATTCCTTCGTCTCCGCCGCATCTGCTCCCAGGAGGACCAATTCCAACACCGCACAGCCCAGATGGCCTCCTTCTTCAAGGACCGCAGATTCCCCCCAGACGTGATCGATGATGCCCTCCACCGCATCTCCTCCACTTCCCGCTCCTCCGCCCTTGAGCCCCGCTCCTCCAACCGCCACCAAGACAGAACCCCACTGGTTCTCACCTACCACCCCACCAACCTCCGCATACAACGTATCATCCGCCGCCATTTCCGCCACCTCCAAACGGACCCCACCACCAAGGATATATTTCCCTCCCCTCCCCTATCAGCGTTCCGCAAGGACCACTCCCTTCGTGACTCCCTCGTCAGATCCACACCCCCCACCAACCCAACCTCCACCCCCGGCACCTTCCCCTGCAACCGCAGGAAATGTAAAACTTGCGCCCACACCTCCACACTCACTTCCCTCCAAGCCCCCAAGGGATCCTTCCATATCCGCCACAAGTTCACCTGTACCTCCACACACATCATCTATTGCATCCGCTGCACCCGATGTGGCCTCCTCTATATTGGTGAAACAGGCCGCTTACTTGCGGAACGCTTCAGAGAACACCTCCGGGCCGCCCGAACCAACCAACCCAATCACCCCGTGGCTCAACACTTTAACTCTCCCTCCCACTCCACCGAGGACATGCAGGTCCTTGGACTCCTCCACCGGCAGAACACAACAACACGACGGCTGGAGGAGGAGCGCCTCATCTTCCGCCTGGGAACCCTCCAACCACAAGGTATGAATTCAGATTTCTCCAGTTTCCTCATTTCCCCTCCCCCCACCTTGTCTCAGTCGGTTCCCTCAACTCAGCACCGCCCTCCTAACCTGCAATCCTCTTCCTGACCTCTCCGCCCCCACTCCACTCCGGCCTATCACCCTCACCTTGACCTCCTTCCACCTATCCCACCTCCATCGCCCCTCCCCCTGGTCCCTCCTCCCTACCCTTTATCTTAGCCTGCTTGGCTCTCTCTCTCTCTTATTCCTGATGAAGGGCTCATTACCATTAAGTCTGCAAGTCCTGCTCTGATTTGCCTTTCCAAAATGCAGAGCCATGCATTTATCTAAATTAAACCCATCTGCCACTCCTCAGCTCATTGGCCCATCTGATCAAGATCCTGTTGTAAACTGAGGTAACCTTCTTTGCTGAAGAGGAGAAAGTAAGGTCTGCAGATGCTGGAGATCAGAGCTGAAAATGTATTGCTGGAAAAATGCAGCAGGTCAGGCAGCATCCAAGGAACAGGAGATTCGATGTTTCGGACATAAGCCCTTCTTCAGGAAAGGCTTCCTGAAGAAGGGCTTATGCCCGAAACGTCGAATCTCCTGTTCCTTGGATGCTGCCTGACCTGCTGCGTTTTTCCAGCAACACATTTTCAGCTCTAACCTTCTTTGCTGCCCACTACACCTCCAATTTTAGTGTCATCCGCAAACTTACAAACTATGCTCCAATGTTCACATCCAAATCAGTTATAGAAATGATGAAACGTAGTGGACCCAGCACCAATCCTTGTGGTACTCCACTGGTCAGAGGCCTCCAATCTGAAAAGCAACCCTCCTCCAAAACCCTCTGTCTTGTACCATCGAGCCAGTTCTGTACGCAAAGGGCTAGTTCTCCTTGTATTCCATGAGATCTAACATTGCAAACCAGTGTCCTACGGGGAAGCTTACCAAGATGGAGGAAGGGATAAATTTGTGGCTGCAGGAGCTGCACATTTTTTTAAGTATTTTAGGTGTTGGAGGTGATTTGCTCGAATTCCAGGAGCAACAGTTACTGTTTGAGATGCATGGAAAATAGGAGAATTTACAATCAGGACTATTTTTAAGAATGATGTTGCTCACAATTATTTTACCAGCTGAGCTTCTGAAGCAATAAAGAGTAAAAACAATCTGTTACTTGTTAATTTCTAATGTCATTAAACTGATTGATACTGTTAACCATCCTGTTGGCATGCACGTTAAAGTTAACATGCTGAAACATCTCTATCAATGGCACTTGTCAGAATTTTCTATACTTTTGGTTTGGTTCTGATATGGTGTTCATGTTGTTGTGGATGTAGAAATTGATGTGGTACTTGTTAGTTCTACATCTGGAAGATATGCTTGAGCAGGAATGCTTGAAGCATGTGTTGCCGGAGAAAGTGAGGACTGCAGATGCTGGAGAGCAGAGCTGAAAATGTGTTGCTGGAAAAACGCAGCAGGTCAGGCAGCATCCAAGGAGCAGGAGAATCGACGTTTCAGGCATGAGCCCTTCTTCAGGAAGCATGTGTTGTCGGCTGTGTATCAAAAAGGACGCTTTTCAGTCCAACAGGAATCAAGTCATACTTCTCTTATCTTAATTGTTTTTTATTAATACTGCTGGATGCAACATGACGTTTCAGAAAAGCATCTCTTTTGGGTGCGCATAGTGACAATTGGTGCTTTACTACAGCAGACTCTGAAATTCCTACACTGAATCTCAATTTAATTGTAATTTCGGCATGTATGGGATTCTTTTAAATATCATCAGAAGCAAAGCCCTGCAAAACAAAAGGACCAATGTTTTCTATTTCCAGTT
This sequence comes from Hemiscyllium ocellatum, assembly GCF_020745735.1. NCBI lineage: Eukaryota > Metazoa > Chordata > Chondrichthyes > Orectolobiformes > Hemiscylliidae > Hemiscyllium > Hemiscyllium ocellatum. The sequence continues at coordinate 31,951,057 of NC_083413.1, forward strand.
GTTGTCATACAGTTTACTTTTATTCAGGTTGTTAATAGGACTCACTTGTTATTGGTTCAGTGGAACTCTGTCTAGTGCTCCTGTTGTATTTGAAAGCGCTGTTGATGACGTAAAACTTGGTAGTGCCGTTGTTGAATGTACAGCTATAGAAGGTGTTTCAGTAAAAGAAATTCTTAAAACATTCGACACAGCAGTTCACCAAATGATTAATCTTTGATGTTTAAAGATGTGTCATAACATATTCGCGCTATCTTACTGGCATGAAGTTAAAAATCTCATTGATATTTCATGCATAAGACGGTTAATACCTGAAAATTGCAACTGACTTCAATCAGTAATGAGCAACCTTCTCGTTAAAATGAATTCTTCCTTCAAACAGCAATCAAATTTTTCACTTGTTTCTAAGTTGTCACGCAAATGTTATCAGGAGCAGATATGTACACTGACTCTTACTTTTACATAAGAGTCTTCAAATGGACTCTAATGCATTTGACAAGTAATTTAACAGCAATGTTAGCTATTGAAATAAGAATGTTAATTTAAGCACTAAATATGAAGCATAATGCAATAACCTTTTCTGTATCTACATCTGAAACTATCCTTCTTTGAACACTTTGTGTGGTCATCTTTTTCCACTTCATATCAATAACTTAATAAACCAAATTATCAATAAGAAGAATTAATTAGACTGATTACACCCTCAGCATTCTAAAAGTATCCACTTGCTGTGACTGCATGCTACAGTGTACTGACAAAGTTAATGATTTTAACGTATGTAGAATTGTTGTATCAGGACTGTTTGTAAGTATGATGCTGCTGACTGTTATTTTATCAGCTGCAATTCTGAGAGAACTAAAACTGAAAAGCCTAAGATTCATTGACAGCTTTGGTAGAAACAGAACTACTTTCCAAATCTCACAACAGAATAGCTGCTACTGAAAAGAAATCTGTTGCTAATTGATTTCTGATGCCATTAAACTGATTTATACTTTTAACCATGCTGTTGACATGCACAATTTAGGTTAACATGTTGAAACATCTCTATCAAAGCAACTTGTCACAATTTTCTGTGTACTTTTGTCTCTATTAATGAACTCAAGATTAGTAGAAACTATCAATTCTTCACACATCTCCCAAATTCTAATTACTCTCCCGTGCCTATAAATGCATTTGTCGTTAAGTTCATTGTTCATGGACGGTCACTGAGGGTCATCCTCTGAGTCAAGATGAGCAGAGTGTTGAGTGTCCTGTACTATTGACAGGATCTCTCCACACAGTCCTTTTTTCCAAGCTCTGTCATTGTTCTTCTAATTTTGCTCCCAGCTAATGTAGTTACTGTGCAAATCAGATCCCAGGCTGAAATCAAGGCCTTTTCAAAGTAAAACTGAAACCAAAGCCTCTCTCTCTATCTCTCTCTCTCTCTCTCTGACATATATATGTTTTCCTAAGCTTAAATAAAACTCCTTAGGACTAGAAACTTCCAGCAGACCTTAAAGCACAATGGTTCACACTGTTACGTGATTAAATGAATCACAGTTATTTGTAGGGATACATAGGAGCGTAGGAAGGTGAATGACATTCTTGACTATTCAAGGATAAGCACCACCATATTCTCTCTTCTCCCTCACACTTACTCTGTCTCTGCTACTGTACTCACCTTCCATCAAATCTCATGCTCTCACCATTGCATATGGCATCTTCCGTCATTCATTCTTACAGACCCAACCATGACCACCTCCCGCACTATAAATCTGCTGCTTATAATACATTGGCAACTTTGGTAGAAATAGAATTATCAGAACAGAGTAGCTGTGACTGAAAACATCTGGTGCTTGTTAATTTCTGATCTTATTAATCTGATTGAAATTGTTAATTTTGTTGACACACACGATTAGGGTAACATGCTAAAACATAAGATACCAAAATTGGAGATGTAATGGACAGTGAAGAGGGTTACCTCAGATTACAACAGGATCTTGACCAGATGGCCAATGGGATGAGAAATGGCAGATGGAGTTTAATTCAGATAAATCTTAGCAGGACTTATACAATTAATGGTAAGGTCTGAGGGAGTGTTGCTGAACAAAGAGACCTTGGGGTGCAGGTTCATGGCTCCTTGAAAGTGGAGTCGCAGGCAGATAGGATAGTGAAGAAGACGTTTGATATGCTTTCCTTTATTGGTCAGAGTATTGAGTACAGGAGTTGGTAGGTCATGTTGCAGCTGTACAGGACATTGGTTAGGCCACTGTTGGAATATTACGTGCAATTCTGGTCTCCTTCCTATCGGAAAGATGTTGCAAAACTTGAAAGGTTTCAGAAAAGATTTACAAGGATGCTGCCAGTGGTGGAGGATCTGAGCTACAGGGAGAGGCTGAACAGGTTGGGGCTGTTTTCCCTGGAGCGTCGGAGGCTGAGGAGTGACTTTATAGAGGTCATTACAAAGGGCATGGATCGGGTAAATAGGCAAAGTCTTTTCCCTGGCAACGGGGAGTCCAGAACTAGAGGGCATCGGTTTAAGATGAGAGAGGAAAGACATAAAAGAGACCTACAGAGCAACTTTTTCACGCAGAGGATGGTACGTGTATAGAATGAGCTGCCAGAGGAATTGGTGGAGGCTGGTACAATTGGAATATTTAACAGGTATTTGGATGGATATATGAATAGGAAGGGTTTGGAGGGATATGGGCCGGGTGCTGGCAGGTGGGACTAGATTGGGTTGGAATATCTGGTCGGCATGGAGCGGTTGGACCAAAGGGTCTGTTTCCATGCTGTACATCTCTATGACTACATCTCTATCAAAGGTACTTGTCAGAATTCTTTATTATTCTTTTGGTTCTGATATGCTTGTTCATGATGTTGTGGATGTAAAAATTGATGTTGTACTCGTTAGTTCTACATTTGGAAGCTATGATTCAGCACGAAGGCTGAAAGCATTTGTTGGAGGCTGTTTAGTACAAGGATGCTTTTCAGTCCAACAGGAATTGAATCATAATTCTCCTTTCTTGCATTTTATTAATTCTGGTGGATAAAACATTACTTTTCCCACCAGCATCTCTTTTGGGTGCGCATATTGATATTTACTACAGCAGATTATGAGGCAGGTACACTGAATTTAATCTTAATTTAATCATAATTTCTGGCATGTATTAGAATGTTTTGCATATTATCAGTAGCAAAGTGTTGTGGCACACAATGACCAATGCTTTCCATTTCCGGTTCTTGTCATATTGTTCACTGTTATTCAGGTTGTAGATGGGGACTCACTTGTTAATGACTCAGTGGAACTCTGAGTAGATGTATCACCCGCTTTTACATTACTTCACTTTACACTACTTTACTTTCACGAAAGACCAATATTAGTACCTGTTTTCAAACACCAAAAGAAATCCAAAGAGGATTTTTGCTGTTTGGAAAATATGCAAAATTTCTCCCATATACATTAATTCTTCTTTGTTTTATGCCATTTTGATTTCACAGGAACACTTTACTTTCTGATAGCAGGATTTACCTGTGGTTGTTGATTCTAGTGTACTTATCAGCTCTGATGTGAATGTTGTCATCGTTGAAGATGTCTCAGGGGTTGATGTACCTCAGTTTCCAAAAGAAACATAAAGAATTCTGACAAGTACCTTTGATAGTCTCAGTGGGCGGCACGGTGGCACAGTGGTTAGCACTGCTGCCTCACAGCGCCAGAGACCTGGGTTCAATTCCCGCCTCAGGCGACTGTCTGTGTGGAGTTTGCACATTCTCCCCGTGTCTGCTGGGTTTCCTCCGGGTGCTCCGGTTTCCTCCCCCAGTCCAAAGATGTGCGGGTCAGGTGAATTGGCCATGCTAAATTGCCCGTCATGTTAGGTAATGGGTAAATGTAGGGGTATGGGTGAGTTGCACTTCGGCGGGTCAGTGTGGACTTGTTGGGCTGAAGGGCCTGTTTCCACACTGTAAGTAATCTAATCTACCTGCTATAGCTATAAAAATCAAAATCAAAGTATAAACATTAATTATGCCATGGGTTCTTTCTTACTCTCCCTCCATAAATGACTTGATTTAGATTCCATTGAAAATAATGTCATTATTTCTTTGTGTAACGGTATTGTTCATTGTGATTTTTGACAGCTGTGTCTCAGAAGCAAAGAAAACATCATCTGTTTTTACATCAATTATGCATTCTGCTGTGAACTCTATCATTTATATTAAAATCAGTATAAAACATCAGTAATGGGAATGATCTGATTGTTACTATCACTCGTTATTATCGACCCGGTTATTGTTCTTGACATTGTGGTTGGGGAGTCACATGTTAGTAACAGAGTGGCTGTTGGTTCTGGTTTACAGTTCGTGCTGTTGATGATGTAAAGATTGGTATCAAAATGCTTGAATGTACAGCCTTAGAAGGTATTCACATGATAGAACTGTGCAAAAAAAAATCCAGGAGCAGTAATTACTGCTTTAAAAGCTGTTGCATTGTTTTGGAACTTTTGGGGGAAAAGAAAGATCAAAACAACAGCACTTTATAATGGAGGAAGAGAGACAAAGGTAGTGATAACATGGACAGTGATTTAAACGGAGAAAGAAGCTTACACTGCTGTCTGACCCAGCAGTAAATCTACACATCTACTGTTTTTGCTGAGAGAGTTCAAGCATCTCAAGTATCGGAGCACTTCTAAGAAATATTAACAAACAGCGACATTCACAGCTGACTTTGGAGGAACCTGTGTGAGAGGGGTCACTGCACAGGAGCAGAAAAGTGCTTAGTTTTTATGTGTAACTGTGCTGTTCTTTTGTTTGTCAATCTACAATAGTGAGTAGAGTGGGTTCTTTCTTGATTATTTATTTCATTGAGATCTGTCTTTTCATTAAATTTAAAAATTATATAAACATACGGACTAAGTTAGCCAGGAGCAATGTTTTTTAGAGCATACGGACTGTGCTAGTTTCTGGGTCTGTAGATTGTTAAGGTGCAAAGATGGCCTTTGGTAGAGTGATGTGCTCTTCCTGTCAGATGTGGGAGATTAGGGAGAGTTTCCATGTTACTGATGATTATGTCTGCAGGAAGCGTGTTTGGTTGCGAATCCCATCAAATTGCATGGATAGCTTGGAGACGTAGTTAGAGGAAATGTGGAATTTACAGGAGGTAGAGGGTGTGATTAATGTCAGTTAAAGGAAGGTAGATAAGTTAGCTCCTGGAAAGGTAGGAGAAGGAGGCAGGTCATGCATGAGTCTCCTGTCACTATCCCTATGACAAACAAGCATGTAGGGGGTGTTGAACTCTCAGAGGGATATGCATAAACAGCCAAGAGTCTGGTATCAAGACTGGCTTTAATGTAATGAAGGGTACATCAGGTTTCAAGTGATTTTGTTAGGGGACTCTCCAGTCAAAGGTACAGACAAACATTTCTGTAGCTGACAGCAAGAAATCAGAATAGTATGTTGCTTCCCTGGTGCCAGGATCAAGGATATCTCAGAGAGAGTGCAAAATATTCTCAAAAGGGAGAGGGACCAGCAGAGGGCTGTTATACACATTGGAACTAACAACATACGAGGGGAAAAAGATGAGATTATGAAGGGTGAATATAGAAAGTTAGGCACAAATTTAAAAAGGAGTTCCTCGAGAGTAGTAATATCTGGATTACTGCTGGTGCTATGAGCTCGTGAGGGGAGGAATAGGAGAATGAAGCAGATGGATGTGTGGCTGAAGAGCTGGTGCAGGGCAAAAGAGTTCACATTTTTGGATCATTGGCATTTCTTCTGGTGTAGATGAGAGCTGTAAAAGAAGGGTGGATTGCACCTGAATTGGAAGTGGGCTAATATACTAGCCGGTAGACTTGCCCTTGTCAATCCCCCCCACCTGCCCTGCCTCACTACCCAACAGTAGGTCAAGTATTGCACCTTCTCTAGTAGGTACATCCAGATATTGAAGCAGATAATTCTCTTGCACACACTTAACATATACCTCTCCATTTAAACCCTTTGCACTGCGGCAGTCCCAGTTTATGTTTGGACAGTAAAACTCCCCTACCATAACCATCTTATTATTCTTACAGATAACTGAGATCTCCTTACAAATTTGTTTCTCAATTTCCTGCTGACTATTAACTGGTCTATAATACAATCCCCATAAGGTCATCATCCCTTTCTTATTTCTCAGTTCCATCCAAATAACTTCAATGGATGTGTTCCCAGGAATATCTGACCTAAGTACAGCAGTAATGCCTGATCAAAAATGTCACTCTCCCTCCTCTCTTGCCTCCCTTTCTGTCCTTCCTGTAGCATTTGCATCATGGAACATTAAGTTGCCAGTCCTGTCCATCCCTGAGCCATATTTCAGTGTTTGCTATGATATCCTCTTGCATTCAACTAAATGCAGTTTCATTTATCAGATCTACCTTGTTCTCTTCCTTGTTCCTGCCGGCCCTAACTGTTTGACTTGCTCCCTTTCCCAGCTGCACCAGTCTCAGTTTGCTCTCATTTGTCAATATTTCCCTGGGTCCCATCACCCCACCAACTTACTGGCTTAAATCCACCTGAGCAGCTCTAGCAAATCTCTCGGCTAGTATAATCGTGCCCTTCCAATTCAGACACAATCCATCCATCTTGATCAGGTCACTTCCATCCGAGGAAAGTTTCATATAGTTAAAATCTCATTGATATTTCATGCATACAACAGTTAATATCTGAAAATTTCAACTGACATCAAGCAATAGTAAGCACCCTTCTCGTTAAAATAAACTCTTCCTTCAAACAGCAATCAATTTTTTTCACTTGTTTCTAAGTTGTCACGCAAGTGTTATCAGTCACAGAAATGTACACTGACTCTTACTTTTAAATAAGAGTCTTCAAATGCATTTGACAAGAATTTAGAGCAATGTTAGCAATTGAAATAATGTTAATTTAAGCACAAAATATGAAGGACAATGCAACAACCTTTTCTGTTTCTACATCTGAGCCTATCCTTTCTTGAACACTTTGTGTGGGCATTTCTTTTTTCCACTTTGTATCAATAACCTAACAAAACAAATTATCCAAAAGGAAAAATTGATGACGCCTATTCTATCTTTGGCATTCCAAAAGTATCCACTTGCCATAACTGCAACTACAGTATACTAACAAAGTTAATGATTTGAACGTATACCATGGTTGGCAATCAGGACAGTGTTTAAAGAATGATGATGTTCACTGTTATTATTCCAGCTGCAATTCTGTGATAACTAAAAGTTAAAAACTTAAAAATCATTGACAGCTTTGGTAGAAATAGAATTATTTTTCCGAATATCACAATACAGTTGCTGCTACTGAAACAATCTGTTGCCCATTAATTTCTGATGTTATTAAACTGATTGATACTGTTAACCATGCTGCTGACATACACCATTGGGTTTACGTGCTGAAACATCTCCATCATTGGTACTTGTCACAAATTTCTGTGTTTTTTATTTGTTCTGATATTCGTGTTCATGCTGTTGTGGATGTAAAAATCGATTTAGAACTCATTAGTTCTATATTTAAAATATATGATTCAGCAGGAATGCTCAAACCATTCATTATAGCCTGTGTAATAATAGGTTGGATTCAAATCCAACTGGATTAACTCAAAATTCTCGTTTCTTAAATGCTTTTTATCAATGTTGGTGGACACACCATTATTGGTTGCGAATATTGACAATTGACATTTTACTACAGCCAACTCTGAAGCTGCTACACTAAATCTCATCTCAATTTAATTGTAATTTTGGGCGTATATTGAATTATTTTCACTGTCATCAGGAGCAGAGCACTGCAAAATAATATGACCAATGCTTTCTATTTCCAGTTGTTGTCATACTGTTTACTTTTATTTAGGTTGTTAACAGGACTCACTTGTTAATGGCGTAGTTGTCCCGGCTGTAGTTGTCGGTTCTGGTGTAGTTGTCCCTGCTGTAGTTGTCAATTCTGGTGTAGTTGTCCCTGTTGTAGTTGTCGGTTCTGGTGTAGTTGTCCCTGCTGTAGTTGTTGTCGGTTCTGGTGTAGTTGTCCCCACTGTAGTTGTCGGTTCTGGTGTAGTTGTCCCTGTTGTAGTTGTGGGTTCTGGAGTAGTTGTCCCTGCTGTAGTTGTTGTCATTTCTGGTGCAGTTGTCCCTGTTGTAGTAGTCGGTGCTGGTGTAGTTGTCCGTGCTGTAGTTGTCGGTGCTGGTGCAGTTGTCCCTGTTGTAGTTGTCGGTTCTGGTGTAGTTGTCCCTGCTGTAGTTGTTGTCGGTTCTGGTGTAGTTGTCTCTGCTGTAGTTGTCGGTTCTGGTGTAGTTGTCCCTGCTGTAGTTGTTGTCGGTTCTGGTGTAGTTGTCCCTGCTGTAGTTGTTGTCGGTTCTGGTGTAGTTGTCTCTGCTGTAGTTGTCGGTTCTGGTGTAGTTGTCCCTGCTGTAGTTGTTGTCGGTTCGGGTGTAGTTGTCCCTGCTGTAGTTGTCAGTTCTGGTGTAGTTGTCCTTGTTGTAGTTGTCGGTTCTGGTGTAGTTGTCCCTTCTGTAGTTGTTGGTTCTGATGTAGTTGTCCCTGTTATAGTTGTTGTCGGTTCTGGTGTAGTTGTCCCTGCTGTAGTTGTCAGTTCTGGTGTAGTTGTCCCTGCTGTAGTTGTTGTCGGTTCTGGTGTAGTTGTCTCTGCTGTAGTTGTCGGTTCTGGTGTAGTTGTCCCTGTTGTAGTTGTCGGTTCTGGTGTAGTTGTCCCTGCTGTAGTTGTCGGTTCTGGTGTAGTTGTCCCTGCTGTAGTTGTTGTCGGTTCTGGTGTACTTGTCCCTGCTGTAGTTGTTGGTTCTGGTGCAGTTGTCCCTGTTGTAGTTGTCGGTTGTGGTGTAGTTGTCCCTGCTGTAGTTGTCGGTTCTGATGCAGTTGTCCCTGTTGTAGTTGTTGTCGGTTCTGGTGCAGTTGTCCCTGCTGTAGTTGTCGATTCTGATGCAATTGTCCCTGTTGTAGTTGTCAGTTCTAGTGTAGTTGTCCCTGCTGTAGTTGTCGATTCTGGTGCAGTTGTCCCTGCTGTAGTTGTCAGTTCTGGTGTAGTTGTCCCTGTTGTAGTTGTCGGTTCTGATGCAGTTGTCCCTGTTGTAGTTGTCGATTCTGGTGCAGTTGTCCCTGTTGTAGTTGTCAGTTCTGGTGTAGTTGTCCCTGCTGTAGTTGTCGGTTCTGATGCAGTTGTCCCTGTTGTAGTTGTCGGTGCTGGTGTAGTTGTCCCTGCTGTAGTTGTCGGTTCTGATGCAGTTGTCCCTGTTGTAGTTGTTACCGGTTCTGGTGTAGTTGTCCTTGTTGTAGTTGTCGGTTGTGGTGTAGTTGTCCCTGCTGTAGTTGTCGGTTCTGATGCAGTTGTCCCTGTTGTAGTTGTTGTCGGTTCTGGTGCAGTTGTCCCTGCTGTAGTTGTCGATTCTGATGCAATTGTCCCTGTTGTAGTTGTCAGTTCTAGTGTAGTTGTCCCTGCTGTAGTTGTCGATTCTGGTGCAGTTGTCCCTGTTGTAGTTGTCAGTTCTGGTGTAGTTGTCCCTGTTGTAGTTGTCGGTTCTGATGCAGTTGTCCCTGTTGTAGTTGTCGATTCTGGTGCAGTTGTCCCTGTTGTAGTTGTCAGTTCTGGTGTAGTTGTCCCTGCTGTAGTTGTCGGTTCTGATGCAGTTGTCCCTGTTGTAGTTGTCGGTGCTGGTGTAGTTGTCCCTGCTGTAGTTGTCGGTTCTGATGCAGTTGTCCCTGTTGTAGTTGTTACCGGTTCTGGTGTAGTTGTCCTTGTTGTAGTTGTCGGTTGTGGTGTAGTTGTCCCTGCTGTAGTTGTCGGTTCTGATGCAGTTGTCCCTGTTGTAGTTGTTGTCAGTTCTGGTGTAGTTGTCACTGCTGTAGTTGTCGGTTCTGGTGCAGTTGTCCCTGTTGTAATTATCGGTTCTGATGCAGTTGTCCCTGCTGTAGTTGTCAGTTCTGGTGTAGTTGTCCCTGCTGTAGGTGTTGATGGTTCTGGTGTAGTTGTCACTGCTGTAATTGTCGATTCTGGTGTGGTTGTCCCTGCTGTAGTTGTCGATTCTGATGTAGTTGTCCCGGCTGTAGTTGTCGATTCTGGTGCCGTTGTCCCTGTTGTAGTTGTCGGTTGTGGTGTAGTTGTCCCTGCTGTAGTTGTCGGTTGTGGTGTCGTTGTCCCAGCTGTAGTTGTCGTTTCTGGTGCAGTTGTCCCTGTTGTAGTTGTTGGTTGTGATGTAGTTGTCCCTGTTGTAGTTGTCGGTTGTGGTGTCGTTGTCCCTGCTGTAGTTGTCGGTTCTGATGCAGTAGTCCCTGTTGTAGTTGTTGTCGGTACTGGTGTAGTCCCTGCTGTAGTTGTCGGTTCTAGTATAGTTGTCCCAGCTGTAGTTGACGATTTTGGTGTAGCTGTCCCTGCTGTAGTTGTCGATTCTGGTGTAGTTGTCCCTGCTGTAGTTGGTTCTGATGCAGTTGTCCCTGTTGTAGTTGTTGTCGGTTCTGGTGTAGTTGTCACTGCTGAAGTTGTCGATTCTGGTGCAGTTGTCCCTGTTGTAGATGTCGGTGCTGGTGTAGTTGTCCCTGCTGTAGTTGTCGGTTCTAGTGTAGTTGTCCCTGCTGTAGTTGTCGATTCTGGTGTAGTTGTCCCTGTTGTAGTTGTCGGTTCTGGTGCATTTGTCCCTGTTGTAGTTGTCGGTTCTGGTGTAGTTGTCCCTGCTGTAGTTGTTGTCGGTTCTGGTGTAGTTGTCCCTGCTGTAGTTGTCGGTTCTGGTGTAGTTGTCCCTGCTGTAGTTGTCGATTCTGGTGCAATTGTCCCTGTTGTAGTTGTCAGTTCTGGTGTAGTTGTCCCTGCTGTAGTTGTCGGTTCTGGTGCAGTTGTCCCTGTTGTAGTTGTCGATTCTGGTGCAGTTGTCCCTGTTGTAGTTGTTGGTTCTGGTGCAGTTATCCCTGTTGTAGTTGTCAGTTGTGGTGTAGTTGTCCTTGCTGTAGTTGTCGGTTCTGGTGTAGTTGTCCCTGCTGTAGTTGTCGGTTCTGGTGTAGTTGTCCCGGCTGTAGTTGTTACCAGTTCTGGTGTAGTTGTCCCTGCTGTAATTGTCGGTTCTGGTGTAGTTGTCCCTGCTGTAGTTGTCGGTTCTGGTGTAGTTGTCCCGGCTGTAGTTGTTACCGGTTCTGGTGTAGTTGTCCCTGCTGTAATTGTCGGTTCTGGTGTAGTTGTCCCTGCTGTAATTGTCGGTTCTGGTGTAGTTGTCCCTGCTGTAGTTGTCGGTTCTGGTGTAGTTGTCCCGGCTGTAGTTGTTACCGGTTCTGGTGTAGTTGTCCCTGCTGTAGTTGTTGCCACTCCTGTGGATGTTGTTGCAGTTGATTGTTCAAATGTTGAAGGTGTCTCAGATGCTGATGTACTTGCTGTAGCTGTAAAATCACAGTCAAAGGATTGTCACTCATTATGCCATGACTCTCCCTTCATAAATGTCTTGATTAAGTATCTAATGAATGTGATATCAGGATATCTCATCACCGGGCCTTTGTGGAATGGGGTTGCAATGTGTCATTTTCCAGCTGTGTCCCTGAGGTGAGAAGATATCAACTGATCTCACATAAATTGTAAATTCTGATGTGAATTCAATAAGTTATATAAAATCAATATGAAACATCAGCAATACAAATGATCTGATTGTTACTATAACCCATTGTTATTGCCCTGGATTACTATTCTTGAGTTTTCTTTTAGGGTGTGTTTACAGCAGTGTGGTTGGTGATTCTGTTGAACTTGTAAGTGCATTTGATGATCTAAAACTTCTAGTGTAGTTGTTGACTGTACAGCTATAGAAGTTGTTTCAACAAAAGAAATACATAAAGCACTCAAGCAGCTGTGCAGAATGTTTAATTTTTGTGTCATTCAAGGTGTACTGTAATATATTTGCTCTATCTTACTGGCATGAAGTTAAAATCTCACTGATATTTCATGCATACAACAGTTAATATCTGAAAATTTCAAATCCCCAGGACCTGGTAGGTGTACCCAAGAACTCTGTGGGAAGGTAGACTATCATGGATAGTCGCAGGTGAGGTGCTGGAAGACTGGTGGTTGGCAAACATGGTGCAACTGTTTAAGAAGGGAGGTAAAGACAAACCAGAGAACTATAGACCGGTGAGCCTGACCTCGGTAGTGGGCAAGATGATGTAGGGAATCCTGAGGGACAGGATGTACATGTATTTGGAAAGGCAAGGACTGATTACAAATGGTCAACATGGCTTTGTGCATGGGAAATCATGTCTCACAAATTTGATTGAGTTTCTGAAGAAGTAAAAAAGAAGATTGATGAGGGCAGAGCAGTAGATGTGATCTACGTGGACTTCAGTAAGGCATTCGACAAGATTCCCCATGAGAGACTGATTAGCAAGGTTAGATCTCATGGAATTCAGGGAGAACTAGCCATTTGGATACAGAACTGGCTCAAAGGTAGAAGACAGAGGATGGTGATGGAGGGTTTTTCAGACTGGAGGCCTGTGACCAGTGGAGTGCCACAAGGATCGATGCTGGGTCCTCTACTTTTTGTCATTTACATAAATGATTTGGATGCGAGCATAAGAGGAACAGTTAGTAAGTTTGCAGATGACAACAAAATTGGAGGTGTAGTGGACAGCGAAGAGAGTTACCTCAGATTACAACAGGATCTGGACCAGATGGGCAAATGGGCTGAGAAGTGGCAGATGGAGTTTAAGTTAGATAAATGCGAGGTGCTGCATTTTGGGAAAGCAAATCTTAGCAGGACTTATACGCTTAATGGTAAGGTCCTAGCGAGTGTTGCTGAACAAAGAGACCTTGGAGTGCAGGTTCATAGCTCCTTGAAAGTGGAGTCGCAGGCAGATAGGATAGTGAAGAAGACGTTTGATATGCTTTCCTTTATTGGTCAGAGTATTGAGTACAGGAGTTGGTAGGTCATGTTGCAGCTGTACAGGACATTGGTTAGGCCACTGTTGGAATATTGCGTGCAATTCTGGTCTCCTTCCTATCGGAAAGATGTTGTGAAACTTGAAAGGTTTCAGAAAAGATTTATAAGGATGTTGCCAGTGGTGGAGGATCTGAGCTACAGGGAGAGGCTGAACAGGTTGGGGCTGTTTTCCCTGGGGTGTCGGAGGCTGAGGGGTGACCTTATAGAGGTTTATAAAATTATGAGGGGCATGGATAGGATAAATAGACAAAGTCTTTTCCCTGGGGTTGGGGAGTCCAGAGGGAGTCTAGAGGGCATAGGTTTAGGGTGAGAGGGGAAAGATATAAAAGAGACCTAAGGGGCAACTTTTTCACGCAGAGGATGGTACGTGTATGCAATGAGCTGCCAGAGGATCTGGTGGAGGCTGGTACAATTGCAACATTTAAGAGGCAGTTGGATGAGTATATGAATAGGAAGGGTTTGGAGGGATATGGGCCAGGTGCTGGCAGGTGGGACTAGATTGGGTTGGGACACCTGGTCGGCATGGATGGGTTGGACCGAAGGGTCTGTTTCCATGCTGTACATCTCTATGACTCTATGACAGTGAGTACCCTTCTCGTTAAAATGATTTCTTCCTTCAAACAGCAATCGATTTTTTCACTTGTTTCTAAGTTGTCACGCAAGTGTTATCTCTCACAAAAAAATACATTGACTTTACATTTAAATAAACGTCTTCAAATGGACTCCAATGCATTTGGCATGTAATTTAGAACAATGTTAGCAATTGATATAAGAAATTGAAATCTAAGCAATAAATATGAAGGATAAATGTTTCTGTAACAACCTTTTTCTGTTTCTACATCTGAGCCTATCCTTTCTTGAAAACTTTTGTGGACATTTTTTTTCCACTTTGTATCAATAACCTAACAAAACAAATTATCAAAAAGAAAAATTGATGACACTGATTCTATCCTTGGCATTCCAAAAATATCCACTTGCCATAACTGCAACTATGGTATACTAACCAAGTAAATGATTTGAACGTATATCATGATTGAGAATCAGGACTGTGTTTAAAGAATGATGATGTTCATTGTTATTATTCCAGCTGCAATTCTGCCATAACTAAAAGTGAAAGACTTAAAATTCATTGACAGCTTTGGTAGAAATAGAATTATTTTTCTGAATACCGCAATAGAGTTGCTGCTGCTGAAATAATCTGTTGCCCATTAATTTCTGATGTCATTAAATTGATTGATACTGTTAACCATGCTGCTGACATACATGATTAGTTTAACATGCTGAAACATCTCTATCATTGGGACTTGGCACAAGTTTCTGTGTTTTTTATTTGTTTTGATAAGCTTGTTCATGCTGTTGTGGATGTAAAATTAATTTGTAGCTCATTAGTTCTGCCCTTAAAATATATGATTCAGCAGGAATGCTCAAACTATTTATTATAGCCTGTGTAATAAAATGTTGCTTTTAAATCCAACAGGAATTAAATCACAATTCTCCTTTCTTAATTGCTTTTTATCAATACTGGTGGATAGTACATTCTTGGGGGATCAGCATCTCTTTTGGATATGCATATTGACAAATGACATTTTGCTACACCTGACTCTGAAGTTGCTACACTAAATCTCATCTCAATTTAATTGGAATTTTGGGCGTGGATTGGATTATTTTGACTATCATCAGGAGTAAAGGGCTGCGAAAAAGAAAGGACCAATGCTTTCTATTTCCAGCTGTTGTCATACTGTTTACTTTTATTCAGGTTTTTAACAGAACTCACTTGTTAATGGTGCAGTGAAAGTCTGCGTAGTTGTTGTCGATTCTGGTGTAGTTGTCCCTGCTCCAGTTGTTGTCAGTTCTGGTGTAGTTGTCCCTGCTGTCGTTGTCAGCACACCTGTGGATGTTGTCATTGCTGATTGTTCAAACGTTGAAGGTGTCTCAGACACTGATGTACCTGATGTAGCTGTAAAATCAGTCAAAGGATTGTCACTAATTATGCCATGAATCGTTTCTTACTCTCCCTTCATAAATGTCTTGATTTAGTATCTGTTGAATGGGATATCATAATATCTGATCATGAGGCCTTTGTGTACTGGGGTTGCTCTGTGTCATTGTCCAGCTGTGTCTCTGAGGTGAGAAGCTATCATCTGTATTTACTTCATTATAAATTCTGATGTGAGTTCAATAAATTATAATAAAAACAATACTAAACATTTGCAACACAAATTATCTGGTTGTTACTACCACCTGTTGTTATTGCCTCATGATATTGTTCTTGAGGTTGTTATTAGGGAGTGACACGTTTACAGCAAAGTGGTTAGTGTTTCTGTTGTACTTGGACGTGCTGTTGATGATGTAAAACTTGGTAGTGTAGATGTTGAAACAACAGCTAAAGAACTTGTTTCAGCAAAAGAAATTCTTAAAACGCTTGATACATCTGTGCAGAAATAGTTTAATTTTTGTACATTTCAAGATGTGCTGAAACATATTTGCTCTACCTCACTGGCATGAGGTTAAAATCTCATTGATATTTCCTGCATACGACAGTAAATACCTGTAAATTTCAACAGATATCAAATGATAATGAGTATCTTTCACCTTAAACTGAAGTCTTCCTTCAAACATCAATCAATTTTTTCACTTCTTTTTAAGTTGTCATACAAATGTTATCAGTAGCAGTAATGTACACTGACTTTTAATTTTAAATAAGTGTCTTCAAATGTACTCTTGACAAATGTACTCTTGCATTTGACAAGTAATTTAAGAGCAATGTTTGCTATTGAAATAAGAATGTTAATTTAAGCACAAAATTTGGAGCACAATACAGCAACCTTTTCTGTTTCTATAACTGAACCTATCTGTTCTTGAACACTTCGTGTGTGCATCTTTCCCCATTTCATGTCAATAGCTTTACAAAATAAATTATCAATAAGATGAAATAATGACACTGATTCTATCTTCAGCATTCTAAAAGTATCCACTTGCCATGTAAGCGACAGTGTACTGATACCGTTAATAATTTTAACATATGTAGCAATTTATATCATGATTTGCAATCGGGAATATTTTTAAGAATGAAGTTACTCGCTGTTATTTTACCAGCTGTGATTCTGAGGTAACCAAATGTTAAATGCTTAAAATTCTTTGACAGCTTAGTCAGAAATAGAACTATTTTCCTGAATATCACAATAGAATAGCTGCTGCTGAAAAAATCTGTTCCATGATATGCTTAAAATTCATTGACAACTTTGGCAGGACCGGAATTACTTTCCCTACTGTCACAACACAACAGCTCTAACAGTAAAGGTCTGGTAAGTATTCATTTCAAATCTTATTGAATGGATTGAAGCTGTTTACTTTCTTGTTAATATGCAAGATTAGGTTAACATACTGAAACATCTCTTTCAATTGTACTTGTCAGAGATCTCTCTGTTTGTTAGTTCTGATGTACTTGTTCATGCTGTTGTGGATGTTAACATCGTTAACGTAGATTCTGCATGTACCCTTGGAAGATATGTTTCTGCAAAAATAGTCAAAGCAACAGTAATGAACTCGTAGTTGTCCTTCCTTTATTGCATTTTATTAATTCTAGTAGATACAACTTTGCTTTTCCCAACAGCATCTCTTTTCGATGCGCATATTGACAATCATTATTTTACTACTGTGGATTGTATGGTAGCTACACCTAATGTGCTCTTAATTTAAACACAATTTCTAGCATGCATTGAATTCTCTTGAATACTGTCAGTAGCAAAGTATTGCAACAGAAAATGGCGCTTTCTATTCCCCTCTATTGTTCACTGTAATTCAAGGTTTTGGTTGGTACTTACTTGTGAATGGCTCAGTGGAACTCTGTGTCGTTGTTTGTTCTGATGTAGTTATCACTTCTTGTGTAGATGTTGTCATTGATTGATCAAATGTTGAAGGTGTCTCAGTGATTGATGAATTTGATGTAGCTGTAAAATCAAAATCAAAGTATAATTATTAATTTTACATTGGGTTGTTTCTTACTCTCCCTTCAGAAATGTCTTGTTTTAGATTCTGACAAATGTAATATCGTGATATCTGATTATGAGGCCTTTGTGTAATGCTGTTGTTCAGTGTCATTTCAGTCTAGCTGTGTCTCTGAGGCAAGAAGACATCCATCTATTTTTAAGTTCAGTAATAAATTCTGGTATGGGTTCAACTATTTATAATCCAACCAGTCTAAAACACCAGCAACAGGAATGATCTGATTGTTCCTACCATCGTTATTACTGACCTGATTACTGTTCTTCAGGTTATTGTTGGGAGCTCACTTCCAATACCAGTGAGGTTACTCACTCTAGTGTACTTGTTAGTGGCATTGTAGTTGTAAAAACTGATATAGCAGTTGTTCAATGTACAGCTGTAGAAAGTGTTTCAACAAAATAATGTGTAAAAATACTCAATACAGTCGTGCAAACAAAATTTAATTTTTGTGTCTTTCAAGATGTGTTGAAACATCTTACCCCTACCTTACTGGCAAGAAGTAAAACACTCACTAATATTTTCTGTGTAGGACAGTTAATACCTGAAACCTGTAACTGACACCAAACATTAATGAAAACCTTTCTCAATATAATGAACTCATCCTGCGAAAAGTGGATCAATTTCTCAGTTGTTTCTAAGTTCTTATCTCAATGGTATCATTAGCAGAAATATACACTGACTCTTAGTTTTGGATAAAAGTCTTCAAGAGGACTCTTATCCATTTGGCAAGTAATTTAAGAGCAATGTAACCAACTTAAATAAGTATGGTATGAATTTAAGCACTACATATTAAGCACAACTCAACAACCTCTTCTGCTTTTTACATCTGAGTCTATCATTTCTTAAACACTTCGTGTGGGCGTCCTTCTCCACTTTGTATTAATAATTTAACAAACCAAGTTAGAAGGATTCTCATGATACTGATTCTCCCCAATGTATTCCAAATGTATCCCCTTGTCATGACTGCAAGCTACAGTGTACTGACAAAATTTGACATATATAGCAATGTTATTAGATTAAATTCCTTACAGTGTGAAAACAGGCCCTTTGGCCCAACAAGTCCACACCTCCAAAGAGTGACCCAAGCAGACCCATTCCCCTATTCTATGTTTATCCCTGACTAACACATCTAACACTATAGACGATTTAGCATGGCCAATTCACCTGACCTGCACATCTTTTGGACTGTAGGAGGAAACCCACACAAATACGGGGAGAATGTACAAACTCCACACAGGCAGTTGCCCAAAGTGGGAATCGAACCTGGGTCCCTGGCACTGTGAGGTAGCAGTGCTAACCACTGAGCCATCGTGCCACCCATTTATAAGCAACTGGACCTAAACTGATTAAAAACTAATCAACCTTTCTCTCAAGTCTTGGATTCTTTTGAATCGCTGTGATGCAAAAAGACCGATGCTTTGTATTTCCTGTTGTAGTCACATTGGTCACTGTTGTCCAGGTTGTTGATGAGGACTCACTTGTTAATGGCTCGGTGGAGCTTGTTGGTTCTGGTGTACTTGTCAATTCTTGTATGGATGTTGTCGTTGTTGATTGTTCAACTGTTGAAGGTGTCTCAGGAGCTGATATACTTGTTGTAGCTGTAAAACCAAATTCAAAGTATAATAATTAATTATTTCATTAGTTGTCTCTCACTAACCCTTCGTTTACATTCTGACCTGTGAAATATCATGATACCTGATCACCAGGCGCTTGTGTAATGCAGTTGCTCTGTGTCATTTTTCAAGCTGTATCTCTGACGTGAGAAGATATCATTAGTTTTTACTTCAATTATAAATACTGATGTGAGTTCAATCAATTGTAATAAAATCAGTATAAAATATCAGAAACATGAATCATCTTACAGTTACTAACATTGGTTATTATTGACCCAATTACTGTTCTTAAGGTTGCTGTTAGGGAATCACATGTTTATAGCAGAGAAGTTGGTGGTTCGGGTGGACTTGTGAGTGCTGTTGGTGATGTAAAAACTGGTACTGTAGTTGTTGAATGTACAGCTGTTAGGTGTTTCAGGAAAAGAAACCGTTAAAACACTCAATGCAGCTGTGCAAACAAAATTTAAGTTTTGTGTCTTTCAAGATGTGCTGAAAAATGTTTGCCCTACCTTACTGGCATGAAGTTAGCATCTCACAGATATATTATGCATACGACAGTTAATACTGGAAAACTATATTCATCATCATCAGCATTATCATCGATCATCATTGCAGCCACAGCCAGGCCCCAGTCCAGGTGCTAGGGGATCCAGTTCGGAGGCAGCCAGAAGACGGGGGCTGTGATGCTCAATCCTGGCAGCTGTGTGAGCAGCAGAGTATGAGAAGGTAACATAAGGTGGCAGACAGAGGGCAAGCAGGCAGTTGTGTTCTCAGGGGGTTACAGACCAGGTTACTGACACCATCTTGCTCACACCAAGGATTACTGGAAAAGCGCAGCAGGTCAGGCAGCATCCAAGGAGTAGGAGAATCGACGTTTCGGGCATAAACGTCAATTCTCCTGCTCCTTGAATGCTGCCTGACCTGCTGCGCTTTTCCAGCAACACATTTTCAGCTCTGATCTCCAGCATCTGCAGTCCTCACTTTCTCCACACCAAGGATTACATCAGCCTGCTGGTTGAGAGATCAAGACTGGCCATGATATATGCTCCACACTTCATCACAAATGTGCCTTGGAGGTTTTTTACATTCAGCAAGGCAGGCAAAGAATTTTCCAGTTACCATCTTATCTAAAAGGCAGGAACTCCAAAGCTACGAAATATTAAGTTTTTTTAAAAAATGTATTCATGTTGTGGGGTGTGGGTTGCCACTGGCTGGGCCAGCATTTATTGCCCATCCATAATTGCCCTTGAGAAGGTGGTGGGGAGCTGCCTTCTTGAATGGCTACAGTCCACCTGCTGTGGGTTGACCCACAATACTATTCGGGAGGGAATTCCAGGATTTTGACCCAGTGACAGTGAAGGAACGGCGATATATTTCCAAGTCAAGATGATGAGTGTCTTGGAGGGAGCCTTAAATGTAGTGGTGTTCCCATGTATCTGTTCCTCTTGTCCTTCTAGATGGAAGTGGTTGTGGGTTTGAAAGGTGTTGTCTGAGGAACTTTGGTGAATTTCTGCAGTAATCTTGTAAATAGTACACACTGCTGTTATTTAGCGTTGGTGCTGGAGGGAGTGGATGCTTGGGGATGCAGTGTCAATCAAATGGGATGCTTTGTCCTGGATGGTGCCAAACTCCTTGAATGTTGTTGCGGCTGCACTCATCCAGGCAAGTGGGGAGTATTCCATCAGACTCCTGACGTGTGTCTTGTATATTGTGGACATGCTTTGGGGAGTCAGGAGGTGAGTTACTAGCCTATACCTGCTCTGGTATCCATTGCATTCATATGGTGAGTCCAGCTGAGTTTCTGGTCAATGATAACTCCCAGGAAGTTGATTGTGGGGAATTCAGTGATGGTAACTCCATTGAGTATCAAAGGGCAGTGGTTAGATTGTCTCTTATTCATGATGGTTATTGCCAGGCATTTGTATGGTACAAATGTTATTTGCCATTTGTCAGCTCAAGCCTGGATATTGTCCAGATCTTCTTGCATTTGGACATGGACTGCTTCAGTGCCTGAGGAGTCACGAATGGTGCCGAACATTGTGCAATCATCAGTGAACATCCTCATTTCTGAATTTATGATGAAGGGAAGGTCATCGATGAAGCAGCTGAAGATAGTTGAGTGAGGACACTACCCTGAGGAACTCCTGCAGAGGTGTCCTGCAACTGCAATGACTGACTTGCAACCATCACGGCCATCTTCCTGTGTCAGGTATGACTCTAACCAGTAGAGAGTTTGCCCCTGATTACCCACTGATTCCAGTTTTGCCAGTGCTCCATGATGCCCTACTCAGTCGAATGCAGCATTGATATCAAGGACTGTTACTCTCACCCCACCTCTGGAATTCAGCTCTTTTGTCCATGTTTGAAGCATGTCTTTAATGAGGTCAGGAGCTGAGTGGCGGAAATTAAACTGGGCATCACTGACCAGGTTATTGCTGAGCAGGTGCTGCTAGGTAGCCCTGTTGATGATACTTTCCATCATTTTAGTAATGATTGAGAGTTGACTGATGGGGCAGTAATTGTCCAGGTTGGATTTGTCCTGTTTTAATGCACAGAACATACTTGGACACTTTTCCACATTGTCAGGTAGATGCCAGTTTAGTATCTGTACTGGAACAGCTTGGCTAGGGGAGTGGCAAGTTCTGGAACAAAAACTCTTCAGTACTATTGCCAGAATACTGTCAGGGCCTGTAGTCTTTGCAGCATCCAGTGGTTCCAAATGTTTCTTGTAATGGAGGAGGGTGAGAATGATCATCCATTTGGCACTTCTGGCTGAAGATTGAGGTGAAAGCTCAGCCTCACCTTTTGCATTGATGTGCAGGGTTGTTGCATCATTGAGGATGGGAAATATTTATGGAGCCTCCTCCTCCAGTGAGTTGTTTCGTCGTCCACCACCATTTATGACTGGGCATGGCAGAACTGCAGAGCTTAGATCTGATCTGTTGGTTGTGGGATCATTTAAGTCTTATTATTACTTGCTGCTTATGTTGCTTGGCATGCAAGTAATCCTGAATCAATAAGTGGGGTGCTGGAAAAGCACAGCAGGTCAGACAACATCCGAGGAGCAGGAGAGTCAATGTTTCAGGTATAAGTCCTTCATCAGGAAGAAAAGGCTCCATTTGCATTGGTGATTCAGTGATAGAATTCTCGCCTGCCACACGGAGACCCGGGTTTGATTACCAGCCAATGTACAGTGTTCCCTTCTGTCCCTTCTTACTATGCACTTCCTTTCATGCCATCCTTACTCTGAAGCCGAATTCAGCTACAGTGCCATGTTTGTCAACTTCTTTTTAAAACCAGTCCTGATATAGGGCCTATACCCAAAACAACATCTCCCCTGCTCCTCAGATGCTGCCTGACCTGCTATGCTTTTCCAATGCCACACTTTTCGAGTCTGGCTCTCCAGCATCTATGGTCCTCACTCTCTCTCATGGTTAGTGGCTTCATCAGGTTGCCACCTCAACTTCAGGTATGTTTGTACTGCTCCTAATGTGCCCTCCTGCACTCTCTGTATTGAACCAGTACAATGGAACAACCTCTTCAAATTTTAAGATTAAGCCTATCTTTTCTTGAACACTTTGTGGGGGGCATCCATCTTCACTTTGCAGCAATAAACTAACAAGCCCAGTTACCAATAGGAACGATTGATAACAATGATTCTACCCAAGGAATTCCAATAGTATCCACTTGCCGTGACCGCAAGCTACAGCATACTTACAAAGTTAATGACTTTGACATACACAGCAATGTTATGTTATGGTTTATAATTAGGACTACTTTTAAACAATGATTCTGAGGGAACAAAACATAATATATTTTAAATTCAATTACACCTTGAACAAGAATCAAATTATTTTTCCTGCCATCAGAATAAAATAGCTTTCTAATAAATTTCCCACCACAGAGGTAACTTCCTTGCTCTTTCCTCCTTTATTAATCATGGGACAATGTTAATCATTAACCATGGCAAAACAGAGCCAATGTAGTGTAGTTAAGGGAATACCAATTAGTTTTTGATGGGTTGAAATTCACTTTAATCACTGAACCAATATTGGCTGTTCCTAATTACACTAAATCCTTCAAGCTTACAAGCAATCCCAATGATTTTGTGGTGGATACAATCTAAGAGGGAGATGAGCCAGGTATAAATAAGTCTATGGGCTACTTCACCAAAAAGCTAAATCTACATCAAAAATGGAGATAGCTATATCATTAGAGCTGAAAATGTGTTGCTGGAGAAGTGCAGCAGGTCAGGCAGCATCCAAGGAACAGGAAATTCGACGTTTCGGGCATAAGCCCTTCATCAGGCTTATGCCCGAAACGTCGAATTTCCTGTTCCTTGGATGCTGCCTGACCTGCTGCACTTCTCCAGCAACCCATTTTCAACTCTGATCTCCAGCATCTGCAGACCTCACTTTCTCCTCCATAGCTATATCATTAACAAGGAGATAAGAAGTAAATGAAGGTGAGTGTGTACAGATGTCTTAATGGTCCAGTGGTTAGCACTGCTGCCTCATAGCGCCAGTGACCTAGGTTTGATTTCAGCCTCGGACAACTGTCTGTGTGGAGCTTGCACATTCTCCCTGTGTCTGGGTGAGTTTCCTCCCACAATCCAAAGATGTGCAGCTTGGGTGAATTGGCCATGCTAAATTGTGCATAGTGTTCAGGGATGTGTAGGTTAGGTGCATTAGTCAGGGGGAATATAGAGTAGGGGAATGGGTCTGGGTAGGATACTTTTCAGAGGGTCAGTATGGACATGTTGGGTGAAAATGGCCTGTTTCCACACTGTAAAGATTCAATACGTAGAACTTTGGGAAGAAATCCATTTGAAAATGCTGTTTCTTTACGCTAAGCATGGAAATGATATAAGGCTGCATATTTAATTATATTTGTGGGCTTGAATTTTGAGAGTAATGAATACCTGGATTTATTTAAATCAATGAAAAGATTTTGTCACTTTTTTTAAACAAGGCAAGTATTGGTTTCATAAGCCATGTGATATCTGAATTCATAAGATTATCTAATGAAGCTGCTTAAACAAAACTAAATATTAGCATTCAAGTACAAAATGATCTAACTCATGCCCTTCCTATGTGGTGTGATGGTATTTTGTCAATTAGAATGACCTGTGCACTTAAGTTGTTATATATTCCAGACGATGAAGCAACAAAATGTAATAATTTTTAATTCAATTATAAACTCTGGCATGAGTTGAATTATTGCTGTTGTAGTTGTGAACTCACTGGTTACTGGCTGAGTGGTGGTGTCAGTTGTTGGTTCTATTATGGATGTAGAGATTGGTGTCGCACTAGTTGATTGTACAAGTGTTGAGGTCTCAGCAACAGTAGTTATAGAAACATTTGATGTAGCAGTGTAAACAAAATCAAAATTAAATCTTGAATTATAACTGAGGTTGTATTTTACTTGTTCTATCCAAAAGTAATATTAAGTCTGGCATAATATCCTGATACAATATTGCCATTTCAAATCAAGAACCCTTTCCATAGTTAGGATGTTGTGTACTGCTGAAAAGGAAGCATGCTGTTAAGCTTTTCTAACTTACACTCATCAGGACAGAATCGCAAAAAACATCAAATCACCAAAGAAACAACAATGTGCTAATCTATCAATACCTGTGCTGATGAGTGAAGGTCAAGAAGTAAAAGCAAGTCAGCTAATCCCACTGGTGTGCCTTTTTCCCCAAAACCCTGAAGCTGCTTTTCCCTTGCTGAAATATCCAGTTTCTTTTTGAATGCCACGATTCAACCTGCCTCTACGACATTCCAAGGCATTACGTTCCAGATCCCAATCCTGCATATCGAAAATTTTTATCCTCATGGACAAAACATATTCATGAATTTGATGAGGGAATCAGATGTAATATTTCCATGTTTGCTGATATCACCAAACAAGATGGGACTGTGAGCAGACATGGTGGTGTTAAAACAACTTCGCAGTGATTTAGATAAGTTGAGTGAGTGGGCCAATATTGGGGCCGATGTAGGAAAATGTGGATAAGTATTCAATCATCCACTTCAGTAAGGAAAATCAGAATATCAGACCTGGAAATGTTAACCTTATTGGTTTAACTCAGTATTTAGCCAGCCAACTACATAACAACTGACTCCCTCATAGTTGCCTGTAACTCAGCTACAGTCCTTATGTGCCTAAGCACAGCCCCTCAAACTGACTACGACCTAATCTGACTTGACTTGAGCCAGCTAACAATCCAACCAACACAACCACCCCCCACATGACTCTTCCTGATCTTATTGCCCCTGGCCAAAGTACCCACCTGACTTGGAGTGACCCAGTTGCTTCTTCTGGTTTTTTTTATTTGAAGTTTAAAGAATTTTGAATGGGCACTTCCATGATCAAGCACACTCTCTTGTTTATTCACTCTGCACTACAATTAATTATTCTGAAAGTCTATGATTGTCACATCAGCTTCAAGTGCTAAATGTATCACATTGACTATACCATACAACATTCTCTGGCAAGAACAATTACACTTAAACATATAACTCTTCATGCTTCATTTACCATTGGTTTTGTTCAGACAGAATAAGATTGCAAGTATAAAGAACAAACAGTTTTATAGAATGAGGAGGGAAAATGGGGACAGAGAACAGTGTGCAACAGGGACAAGAACCATTGACGTGGTATTCTAAATTCTAACTATCTTCTATTACCTGTAAGTTCCTTTACAAATAGTTAGTATCTGGCTGAGAAATATACCATAATTTCTTCATTGTCATTGGTTCAACATTTAGGAACTCACTTCCTATCAGCACTATGAGTGCATTTATATGGCATAGACTACAGCAGTCCAAATTGTGCTCCATCATCACCTTCTGAAGGACAATCAGTTCAGTGGAAGTGGGATTGAGAGAACAGAGCAATGAGTTCAGCACTAGAGAAGATGGTCACTTTTAGGAGAGGTTTGGCCAGGAGGGTGAGTGAACAGGAGATCGAAGCAACCAATGAGATGATCACAACATTGCCCGTGAACATCTCACAACTATTGTTGGAGATGAGTTGGTGGGGGGTGGGGGGGGGGCGGGGGGGGAGGAGGAGGTTTTGGTTTACAGGAGATGGTTTGGATTAGGAGTGATGCTAGAATAGTGAGCAAATTTTGTAAATAAGAAAAACCTGTGAGACTTTGTTTAAGGTGGTCCAGCCAGATCTGTCATCCTCATTACCCTTTTCAGCCTGTGTCATGTGAACTAAGGAAGCAGAGATGAGAGAGAGAAATGCTTTAATTGAGGGCATCAATGGAGGCGAAGGTACAGTTAAGCAAAACAATAGCTGCAGAAATGTTGAGGCATGCAAAGAGCCAGAGGCTATGTGGCTATAATTTTGTAATGGTAACTGAATTTACTTTTTTGCAGAGACAGGTACAGAAAAAGATGGGATTGGGTTTGGGGAAATAAGTATGGAGTTATAGAAGAAAGTAATTAGAGGTGGCTTTACCTGAAACTAATTCAATGGAACTAGAAATAAGGCATAGTTTGGCACGGTCAAGGCAGTTTGAAAGTTTACACGAAGGGAGAGCCATAAAGAAGGAAAGAAGGCAGTGAACTCAGGAGGAGAACATGAGGAATTGAGTTGGAATTTCAAATCATTGAAGAGAACAAGCTGTTGGCACAGAGGCTAAGTGAAGAAATAAAGATTTATTTTGTAAAAATGGTTCAGAGAGTGTTGGGAAACTGTGATTTTTAAAAACAAATGAGAAAAAGGAATAAGATGAGCGAGATGTACAAAGGAGAAGAGCATACCTGAGGAGAAGGAAGTCAGGTCATGGTGTAACTTAGTGATGAACACTATTTCGCCACCACGACAAACTTGACCGACTCCTTGCTGGAATATGAAGCCAGTTTGGCAGGTTTTGTTAAAAACGTTTAATTTCAAATAGATTTAAACTAAATAATTTTAAAACATTTTTGGAAATTCATCTTCACTCAAATGCTGATCTCAATGCAACATAACCTCCCAGATACAGTTTTGGATATAAAACTTCATTTAAGAAAAAAATGGATGCTGCACAGTGGGTTTGTTTCTCTGCGTCGATCAAGTGAAATTCGCTATCTGACATTCATAGAATTGCAGAACCACAGAATTATCTCAGAAGCCACGCAATCTATTCATCTGTACTCCCTTCAAATGAGCATCATCATGTTTACCATCTGGTGATGCCGTGTAAAGTAACCACAGTAAGGCAAACCAAAATTTGTCAAACTATTAAAAATAAAACAAGAGGATTAATTAATTGATATTTCTCCATTGCAAGAATATCTGGGTAAAATTTTACCAGTCCAATAGAAGTGGAATTGGAGTCAGAAATGAAGGTAGAGAGGGTAGAGAGGACCTGTGTCAGGCAGGTTCCCCGACACCTCCAGATACCCATGACCTTTTGGGTGAAAACATTTTTCTTCCAATCCCCTTTAACCCTTTTGTTCCCTGGTTACTGATCCTCTACTCAAGGGAAAAGTTTTACCCATTAACCTTGTCAATGCTCCTCAGTCAGATCCCCTTCAGCTTTCTCTGCTGTAAGGAAAACAAACTCAGCCTATTTAGTTAAAAATCACCCAACACCAGGTTATAGTCCAACAGGTTTATTTGGAAGCACTAGCTTTCGAAGCACTGCTTCTTCATCAGGTGGTTGTGAAGCAGGACCATAAAGCACAGAATTTATAACGAAAGATTACTGAAATGATATACTGAGCAAACATAGATTAAGTCTTTCATCTTCTACAATGGATCTGCTGGTTTTGGTTCTTTAATATGCAGATCCCAGAACTTCTTTTCAGTCACATTCTCAAGACAACCCAAGGTTCTAGAACAAAAAATGTCAGCTCAGCTCCAACAATATTTTAAAGCTGTGAGGTTAAAAGTCAGTCTGTATCCCAAACTTGAGTCAGACTGGTTCCATTTCTAAAATGTGAAATATTATATGGATTGACTGCCTGTCTGTTATGAATTTTTGAGCAAAATAGTTTATATCTGCAAATATAAATTCACCTCATGAACTTATATCTATGTGCTCGTGCAGGAGAGAAAGAGACAGAGTGTTTATGTGCGTGTGTGTTTGAGTGCATGAGAGTGTGTGTATTTGCATGTGTGCAAGCTGGTATAGTGTGTGAGTGTGATGGAGTATAAGCCCATGAGAGGGTATGTACATGGGGATGAGTATGGGGTGGGTGTGTATGTATGTGTGTATGAGAGAGAGTTTGTGTATGAGGGAGGGTCTGTGTCATTGTGTGAGTATGTACAAATATGTGTGTGTGTATGTGTGTGTGAGAGAGAGTGTATAGTGCAGTTGGGGTCACTGTAATGTGACATGAACCCAAGGTTCTGGTTGAGGCCATCCTCATGGGTACCTGTTCCCACGTCTGCCTTGGAGGATGGTCATCCAAAGATCCGAGGCCGAATGTCCCTGACCATTGAAGTTCTTCCCAACTGGGAGGGAGTACCCCTGTCTGATGAGTGTTGTGCAGTGTAGATTCAACATTTGTCATAGTGTCTGCTTGGTCTTGCCAATGTATCATGCCACAGGGCAACCTTGCCTGCAGCGTATCTCATATGTAGTTCAGATGTTACGTTGCAAACAAGAATGTCCTGAGGCATGGTACATTGGCAAAACCAAGCAGATGCTACAACAACGGATAAATATACACAACACAATAATCACCAGACAGGGCTGTTCTCTCCCAGTCAGGGAACACTTCAGCAGTCAGGGACATTTAGCCTCGGATCTTCAGGTGACCATCCTCCAAGGCAGACTCTAGGACAGGCAACAACGCAAAGTAACTGAGCAGAGGCTGATAGCCAAGTTTGGTACCCATAGGGATGGCCTCAACTGGGACCTTGGGTTCATGTTACACTACAGGTGACCCCACTGCACTACATACTCTCTCTCACACACACATTCTTACATACTCATACACGAACACAGACCTTCTCTCATACACACGGTTTCTCTCATATGCACACACATACACCTGCCACACTCACACCCATGCACGCACTCTCTCACAGGCTTATACTCCATCTCTCTCACACACACACGCGCGCGTACACACACGTGCGCGTACACACACACACACACACACACACACACACACACACACACACACACACACACACACACACACACACACACACACACACACTCTACCAAGCTTACAGACACTCCATCACATGCACTCACGCACACACTCACATGCACACACGTACCCTGTCTCTCTCCTGCATGTGCATACAGATATAAGCTTGTAGGGTGAATTTGTATTTGCAGAATTATATTTGCAGATATATTCTATTTTGCTGAAAAAATGCATAACCTACAGGCAGTCAATCCATATAATATTATGTAAATTTCACTGTAGAAATAGAACCACTCTGTCTCAAAATTGAGATACAGACAGACTTTAACCTCACACATTTAATGCATTGTCTGAGCTGAGATAGCACCTTTTATTATAGAACCTTGAGCTGTCTTGAGAATGTGACTTAAAAGAAGTTCTAGGATCTACATATTAAAGGATCGAAACCAGCAGATCCGTTGTACAAGATGAAAGACTTAATCTATGTTTTTTCAATATATCATTTCAATTGCATGACACTGTAATCTTTTGTTATACATTCTGTGTCTTTTGGCCCTGCTTCACAACCACCTGATGAAGAAGCAGTGCTCTGAAAACTAATGCTTACAGTTGGACTATAACCTGGTGTTGTATGATTTTTAATTTTGTCCACCCCAGTTCAACACCAGCACCTCCAAATCATGGCCAACCTATCCAGTCTTACTTCATAGCTGAATCATTGTAGGCAAGCAATGTCCTGCTGAATTTCTTCCATCTCTGGTATAATTATCACTGTCTTTAGATAATCATATCCTTCCTATAGTGTCGCTACCAGTAATCCATGAGTACTCCAACTGTCACTGAACAAACATTCTGTACAGCTCACACTGCCCCAGCAGGGGGTGCTGCCCAGTGCCACACTTTGTCTGCATTCCATTCCAGGCCAAGCAGTAGTGCTTGGTCTCCAGTTATCTTAGAAACCACTCATCACTGGAGCAAAACCTTGCGCTGCTGAACCCGTCAGGTAGCAAGTATGCAACGGTTTCCGCATGTCCACACACAGGATGAAGTTTGGGACCTGGAATGTCAGGACCCTTGTGGATAATCCTGCCAGTGACAGACTGAAACACTGCTCTACCATCATTGCCTGGGAACTTAGGTGCTACAATATTGACATTGCCTCCCTGAGTGAAACCCGATGGACAGGGGAAGGGCAACTCAGACAGCAAGGTGAGGGCTACATCTTTTTCTGGAAATACACCTTTTCCTGGAGTTGATTTCACCATCAAAAATAAACTGACGGATCAACACACAGACTCCACCTGCAGAACGCCCCATGACTCACTGACTCATCCTTGTTCAGAACCTAAAAGCATGGTGCTGGAAAAAACACAGTGGGTCAAGCAGCATCTGAGGGCTAATGCCTGAAATGTCAACTCTGCTGCTCCTGGGATACTGCCTGACCCGCTGTGCATTTTCCAGTGCCCTGCTTTTCAACTCTAACTCTCCAGCATCTCCAGCATCTGCAGCCCTCACATTCTCCGACTTGCTTGGAACCTGAATGTCACGGTATTCAGAGCAAATGCAGTAATGTTCGATGCAGCAGCTGAGAACAATTCTACTCCAGCCTTGACCAATCTCTCTCTCACATGAGTCCTGCAGCAGACAAACTCATCTTTCTTGGTGACTTCAATGCCAGAGTCAGCAAAAGTGCAGACCTTTTGGATGATGTAGTTGGGGAAGAGGAGGTAGGGAAGCAAAACTCCAATGGCACCCTGCTCCTGATCAAATGCCGAGAACACAACCTCCTTATGACAAGCAAACTGTTCCCTCAAAAGGACTAATACAAGTCAACATGGCAACACCTGAGCTCCAAACACTGGCCCTCCTTGACAATGTCATCATCAGAGCAAGGGATTGGAAACATTTTAGAATCACCCACACCATGACAGGAGCTGACGACTGCTGGATGGACCATTGCCTAATTCGAGCCAGAATCCACGTAAAGATAGCCCTGCCTCAATGGAGACAAAGAAAAGTGCCGCAAGAAGTTCAACATTGAGGCAGTCAAATGCTTGGGAAAGTTAATGTCATACAACCAGCCCCTTTCTCCAAACTTAACGACCCTTGGCAACACCAAGTCGCAGGATTCCTCCAACAGTCTCTGGTCCACTCTCAAGGCCACCATCATCACTTCGTGCAACATACAGTCAGACACTTAACCAGGAAATATCAAACTGATTTGACAAGAATGATCAAGAGATCCAAAAACTGATAAGCTGGAAGAGCATGGAATGTCTGAGAGTAAAACAACAACCACACACAGAAGAGAAAAGTCAGGCCTGTAGGTAACTTGACACAAAAGTCAAAAATGAACCTGTGACATAAAGGACTAGTGGGGGTGGGGGGGGTTGGAATAAGCTCTGGAAGCACAACGAATGGCAGACAATCATAACATGTAGGCTTTCTTCTGTGCTGTTAAGGCATGGTGGCACAGTGGTTAGCACTGCTGCCTCACAGTTCAATTCCTGCCTCAGACAACAGTCTATGTGGAGTTTGCACATTGTCTGCGTGGGTTTCCTCTGGGTACTCCTGTTTCCTCCCACAGTCCAAAACATTAGCCATGCTAAATTGCCCGTAGTGTTAGGTGAAGGGGTCAATGTCGGGGAATGGGTCTGGGTGGGTTGCTGTTTGGAAGGGTGGGGTGGACTTGTTGGGTTGAAGGGCCTGTTTCCACACTGTAAGTAATCTAAATCTACTTATGGACCGAAAGGCTTTTTTCCACTGCTGGCCAGCAACAGCATCGAACAATGCTTGGGGGGACCACTTCAGAGACATCCTCAGCCAAGGCTTTGTCTTCAATCCAAGTCTCCTTGACTACATCCCGCAGCATGCTACATGCTATGAGCTCAGCAGCACCCCAGCCCTGCACCAAGAAGGCCATCTAAATACAACAAGGCTGCTGGAGCAGACAGTATCCCCACTGAGGCATTGAAGTACAGAGGCAAGGAGCTGCTGCTGCAGCTGCACACCCTTATGTGGTGTATCTGGATGGGGGAGAGCATCCTGAGAGTGGTCCAAGATGCCACAGTCATGAGCATTTTCAAAAAAGGGAACATGTCCAACCTTGATAACTGTTGGAAAAGTTATCACCACCGTCCCTCTCAACTACCTCCTCTCTATGGATAAGCAGCTCCTCTCACAATCACAGTGCAGTTTCTGGCCAAAATGGGGAGCAATGGGCCCGATTTTCATCACACAACAGCTGCAGGAGAAATGTAGAGAAAAGAAACTATTCCTGTGCCCGGCCTTCTTCGACCTTACAAAAGCCTTTGACACTGTCAATCGGGAAGCACTATGGGGTGTCCTCCTCTGCTTTGGCTGCACCATGAAGTTTGTCACCCTCCTTCGCCTGCTCCACGATGACATGGGCATTGTGGTAATGACAAATGGCTCCACCACCGACCCACTCCCCATTCGGACCGGTGTCAAACAGGGCTGTGTCATCACCCAGCATTGTTCTTGATCTACATCACTGCAATGGTTTGCCTCACTGCCAACAAGCTCCCCGCCGGAGCTAACCTACAGAACCAGCAGAAAATTATTCAGCTGTCACCACCTTCAAGCCAGAACAAAAATCACCCCAACCCGTGTTATCAAGCTGCATTATAAGGATAATGATCAGGTGATGAAGGAGCGTCACTCCGAAAGCTAGTGTGCTTCCAATTAGATCTGTTGGACTATAACCTGGTGTTGTGTGATTTTTAACTTTGCATGCCCCTCATAATTTTGTAAACCTCTATAAGGTCACCCCTCAGCCTCCGACGCTCCAGGGAAAACAGCCCCAGCCTATACAGCCTCTCCCTATAGCTCAAATCCTGCAGCCCTGGCAACATTCTTGTAAATCTTTTCTGAAACCTTTCAAGTTTCACAACATCCTTCCAAAAGGAAGGAGACCAGAATTACATGAAATATTCCTAAAGTGGCCGATCCAACATCTGTGCAGCCACAACATAACTTCCCAACTCCTGTACTCAATAGTCTGACTAATAAAGGAAAGCATACCAAACGCCTTCTTCACTATCCTATTTACCTGTGACTCTACTTTCAAGGAGCTATGCACCTGCAATCCAAGGTCTCTTTGTTCAGCAACACTCCCTCGGACCTTACCATTAAGTGTATAAGTCCTGCTAAGATTTGCTTTCCCAAAGTTCAGCACCTCATATTTATCTAAATTAAACTCCATCTGCCACTTCTCAGCCCATTGGCCCATCTGATCAAGATCCCATTATAATCTGAGGTAACCTTCTTTGCTGTCCACTACACCTTCAATTCTGGTGTCATCTGCAAACTTATTAACTATACCTCTTATGCTCACATCCAAATCATTTACATAAATGATGAAAAGTAGTGGACCCAGCACCGATCCTTATGGGAATCCACTGGTCACAGACTTCCAGTCGGAAAAACAACCCTCCACCACCACCCTCTGTCTTTTATCTTCGAGCCAGGTTCTATATCCAAATGGTTAGTTCTCCCTGTATTCCATGAGATCTAACCTTTCTAACCAGTCTCCTATGGGGAACCTTGTTGAACATCTTACTGAAGTCCATATAGATCATGTCTACCGCTCTGCCCTCATCAATCCTCTTTGATATTTTTTCAAAAAACTCAATTAAGTTTGTGAGACATGATTTCCCAGGCACAAAGCTGTGTTGACTATCCCAATCAATCCTTGCCTTTCCAAATACATGTACATCCTGTCCCTCAGGGTTCTATCCAACAACTTGCCCACCATTGGCATCAGGCTCACTGGTCTATAGTTTCCTGGCTTGTCCGTACCATCTTTCTTAAATAGTGGCACCACGTTAGCTAACCTCCAGTCTCCCAGCACCTCACCTGTAAGTATCGATGACACAAATGTCTTAACAAGGGGCCCAGCAATTACTTCCCTAGCTTCCCACAGAGTTTTGGGGTATATCTGATCAGGTCCTGGGGATTTATCCACTTATAAGCATTTCAAGACATCCACCACTTCCTCCTCCATATTGTTAACAATTTCAAGAGACAAATCTACTAGAAGCATTTGAGGAAGTAATGAGCAGGTGAGACCAAGGACAGCCAGTGGATGTGATCTACCTTGGCTTCAAGAAGGGCCTTGACAAGGTGCCACACAGGAGGCTATTGAGTAAGGTAAGGACCCATAGTGTTAGAGACAAGATAGAAGCTTGGCTATCTGGAAGAAAGCAGAGATTGGGGATAAAAGTGTCCTCCTCAGGATGGCAGCCAGTGACAAGTGGTTTTCTGTAAGACTCAGTGTTAGGACTATCACGTTATAACAAACATCAGAACAGAAATCAATATTACAGGTCTTATAGCAAGTAGTATGGGTGGCACAGTGGCACAGTGGTTAGCACTGCTGTCACAGTGCCAGAAACTTGGGTTCAATTCCCGCCTCAGGTGACTGACTGTGTGGAGTTTGTACATTCTCCTCGTGTCTGCGTGGGCTTCCTCCAGGTGCTCCGGTTTCCTCCCACAGTCCAAAAATGCACAAGTTAGGTGAATTGGCCATGCTAAATTGCCCTTAGTGTTAGGAGAAGGGGTAAATGTAGGGGAATGGGTCTGGGTGGGTTGCTCTTCGGAGGGTCGGGGTCGACTTGTTGGGCTGAAGGGCCTGTTTCCACACTGTAAGTAATCTATGTAACTGCTTTTGCACTTTTACATATATAATTAGGACAGTGGGAAATATGAGAAGTAACTGAACGTGATAAAGGCAGCACATGGAATACAATGAATAACAGAATTCAGGCTGTCCTTAGAGATAAGCATGTCTGGGACAGACCTGAAGAACAATAGCAAGTCACTTTGTAATGTGAATAAATAGAATGCATAAGAAGATCCCAAAGCCTACAGACGATAGTGTCTGTTAAACACCATAAAATCATGGGGGCTTACTGATGGATGGGACAACTTTGATGTGGATTGTAGCTACGAAGTTGATTGACAACTGTAGGAGGTAGCACCTGACTGGGAATGCAGACTCAGGAGGCAAGCATGATTCAAGCGAGTGAAAGACTTTAATTCGTGTAAAAACTGGTTAATGCAGGGAGAGGGCCAAAGGATCTTCCCTGAATCTGGCTTTGTCTTTTGGCATGTCAATCATTGATTAAGTGTCTGATAGGATTGGGTATATGGATTAAGAGGGAAGGACATAGTGACCAAATTGCATGTGACAATCACCTGATGAAGGAGTGTCGCTCCAAAAGCTAGTGTGCTTCCAATTAAACCTGTTGGACTATAACCTGGTGTTGTGTGATTTTTAAAATTGCATGTGATCATTGTAACTCAAAATGTGTAAGAATACCTTTTTTTACTGTAAAATCAGAGTGTGTCATTGATCTCTCTTCCAATGTGAGTTAAAGATTATTGAATAATTAAGCTCGTACGTCAAAGCCAGATTCAGGGAAGATCCTTTGGCCCTCTCCCTGCATTAACCAGTTTTTACACGAATTGAAGTCTTTCACTCACTTGAATCATGCCTGCCTCCTGAGTCTGCATTCCCAGTCAGGTGCTACCTCCTACAGTTGTCAATCAACTTCGTAGCTACAATCCACATCAAAGTTGTCCCATCCATCAGTAAGCCCCTCCCCCCTCCACACGCCCCTCCCCCCCTCCACACCCCCCCCCCCGCCCCCCGCCCCCCACACCCCCCGTCCCCCACACCCCCACAATTCACAGGCTGCTCCACACCTCTGAAGGAATGAGAGTGTGAGATGAAAACCAAGAAAGAGGAAAGTCCAGAATAAACAGGAGGAACTGAATGCACCCCCCTCCCCACTGAATAACATACAGCAACATACAGCAACCCACATGCAGCTGGCTTCATTTCACCTTGAACAAGTTGTACTGATACAGCTGATGTGGTCCATCAAAGCAAATAAAACAGGGTGAACATGCAAAACTGACCAGCAAGGTAACACCAGCTGGTCCCTCAAGCCTGACACACTCTCATGGCATTGTTGCTGCTGTACAGCACATTGTTTAGGCCACTCTTGCAATACTGTGTGCAATTCTGGTCTTCCTGCTATCGGAGAGATGTTGTGAAACTTGAAAAGTCATGAGGGGCATGGATACTGTGAATAGCCAAGGTTAGGGGAATTGAAAACTAAAGAGTATATGTTTAAAATGAGAGGGAAAGATTTAAAAGGGACCTAAGGGTTATCTTTTTCCTGCAGAGGGTGGTGCATGTATTGAATTAATGCTGGGGAGATGGAGGAAGCTGGTACAATGATGACATTTAAAAGACATCTAGATGGGTACATGAATAGGAAAGGTTTAGAGGGATATGGACCCAGTGCTAGCAAATGGGAGGAGATTAATTTAGGTCATTGGGTCAGTATGGATGAGTTGGACTGAAGGGTCTCTATCCATGCTGAACATCTCTATGACACTATGACAAGGATCCTCACCTTTCCCCACGTCCCTCCCAAAATTGCATCTCCTTCACAAGCTAGTTGAACCTAATGTTGTAAATGCAAGTTATACCAGAATATTGTTACGCTGGAATTTCCTGAGATGTCAGATTTAGTAGGTTTTTCACAAATAGGCAGTTCATCAAAGAACCGGGGGGAAGAAATTATACTTTGAGCTGTTCGGGCAAATAGAAGTTCAAAATTGAGGATGGAGACATAGCGTACACCTTACGGAGCTGTGGAAGCTCATTGACCACCTGAGTCCAATTATATGCAGGTCACTAAATGAATGAGTAGCCCATGTACCTGAAGCATGTATAATATTGCTTTACAAAACTGGGGTTCAGGAGTCAGTGAATCACTCTGAAATTCAGGTGTGACTGCTGGTGAAACCTTGAAAACAACTGTAAAACATTGTCAAAGTCATGATTCTGTTGTCTCCTCCTCATTCCAGAAAAATATTGTGTGTTGTGCCAAACCTGGGCTCACAACCTTTAGCTTCATATCCCACGCCAACAATCCGAATCACCACTGGGAGCCCAGCCTGAAAGTGGTTGGATGTTGGAGCCCTATCATATATTTCAGACCCAAACCAGCAAGCTCTATTTGCTGGCGACATTATTTAAGATTTCCATAAAAATGAAACTTCATGCAGCTCACACTCCCGGCTGTGCCAGTTTATGTACTGAGCAATCCACTGTTGGCGTCTTACCTGTTCGGGCCACAGTCTATTTTGTCCCCTCTTAACTCTATTGTGGATAAAATAAATCCATGTCAATCCATTGTCTGAAGCAACTGCTGCTGGAACTCACCACCACCTTCTCAATGATATTTAGAGATGGACAACAAATTCTGGCCTTGCCAGCAAAGATCATGCTCCCATGAAAGGATAAAAGATAGTGAATGTGGAACTCAAAAAGAAATCCACTTTGTCGAACAAATAAGGGGAAGTTTCAAAGTGATATTTGCATCAAAGATATGTTTTTGCTGAGAAACTGACTGTCACATGTACACATTTACAATTTAATTTTTCAATCCACATAGTTTCTGTTCACCTGACAGAGAGTGCATGTTCTCCCTCATAGACACACACCTAATCCAAGCCTAGGAGCTTTCAGGCACAGGTTGGCAATAGCAAAACTTAGAGACCTTCGCAAATGTTCACAAAAGTTTAACCAGCTAAAATCATGCATCTTGCCATAAAAGTGCAATAAAATATAAAGAACGTATTTTTCAACATCTAATACAGTCAACCCTTGATTTTTAGTTTTATGTGAAACTCTGTTTTTTATACCTCAGCTAAAATGAATCACTGACAACAAAGATGCCCGGTTTGTTTACCTGTTGTACTCTCTCCATGAATCAAGTCGCTGATTACCAACAAAAGAACGAGATATGTCCACACTGCTGCTCTCCCCATATCGCTGGTTCCCTTGCACCTTTGGACAGAATGATACTGTAGTCTTCATTAATTTTTTTAAAGCAAGTGATTCAGTTTCAGTCTGTTAACAGCCTTCAGTCTCTGTGAAAACTCCTCCCTCCTCTGGAATTTTTCCAGTTGTGATTTCTTTTTCTGACACTTTTTTCCGGGTTAAGTGAACTTCTCATATTTCAGAGACAATCCTTTCTACCATGGCAGTACATTTCTGATGTTTATACTTTGTTATATATACTGAAAGACTGAAGAGAATGTAGAATAGTACACACATGGTAAGAAAAGATAAAAGATAAACTTTATGTAAGATAAATGAGAAGCGTGCTAAATTTTGGCCATAAGTTGGTGGGTTTGGAAGACTATGTTTGTGCAGTATTAACATGGAAGTGAGAGGATTTTATGGAGCCTGCTTCTGTGACATGTGTGATTGTGGGGTGACTTAACTCAGTGGAATTGTAATTTCCTGATGACAGGTTGCACTGCAGAGATGAAGCCAGAGGAATGTTTGCAGCACACCAAGCAGTAGTAACATTCGTATTTGTAATACGTTTGTCTACCATGAATACTCATCAAAGCAAAACTATTTTTAATTGTCACATACCTTCAAGATTAAATCAGCGGTGCATGAGCATCTTGTAGCATCCTTTTTAACCATCATTTGACGATGCCTTGCACAAAGAAGGGGGAGCAAGAAAATAGCAGCTTACATGGAGACTCAGGACTGGGAAAGATGACTTAGTGGGGAGTTTTGGAATGGCATCGGCCTCATGGAAGAGTGGAGGAGAGGTCTGGGGAGGACAGAGAATGGGGTTAGCAGAATGGAAGAGCATAAAGTGGTGAGCCTGGCACCCTGAATGTGGTCATGAATGATGGGGCCAGTCTTAAAGTCATATAGCATGAAAACAAACCCTTTGGTCCAACTTGTCCATGTCTAGCCTCAGACAACTGTGTGGAGTTTGCACATTCTCCCCATGTCTCTGTGGACTTCCTCCAGGTGCTCCTTTTCCTCCCGCAGTCCAAAGATGTGCAGGTCAGGTGGATTGGACATGTTAAAATGCCCATACCATCACAGGGAGTTGTAGGTTAGCTATGGGAAATGCAGGGTTATAGAGTTAGGATAGGATGGGGGGGATGAGACTGAACGGAGAGTCCTTCAGGGAGTCCAAGTGGACTTGTTGGGCCAAATGGCCTGTTTCCACACTGTAGGGATTCTATGATTCTATGACCAAGTTTCCCAAATAAACTAGTCCAATTTGCCTGCGTTTGGCCCATATCTCTCTAAACCTTACCTATTCATGTATCTATCAAAGAACGTTCCCAATGTCACATCCTGAATTGTGAACCCGTTCAATTTTCTTTCATTTTGCTGTTTCTCATTTGATTATAATTAACATTCGGATTAACAGTTGCATGCATGAAACAGTTGTTCAATTTATTGAAGCTTGTCATTGGTGAAACCCCATCATATGACTATGTTACATCCTATGCAGCTGAACAAAGAGCGTCCTGGTCAAAGAGACTCTTCACCTGATATATCCTGCAGCATTAACAAAAGACTGGAGGGCACAAAGAGGCATGGGTGTTTTTTAAAATTAAATTTCACTTGCAAATATTTCACACTTCAATAGTTTCACTTTAAACACGTGCATCATTGTTACTTGTTTATATCTCTAGCTAAGAGATATAAAGTTATGTACACCTCATGTTTGGTATGCATTGAAGGAAGTTATTTCCTTTATTGTGAAAGAAACCTCTTTGTTCACTTCTATTGAATGCTCTTGTTACTGTCCAATGTTATACTTGGAGCATTGTGGGACATTGCTGATCTTGCAGGTTCCGTGATCCTTCCTCTTTCGCATTACAAAAGAGCATTGCCAAGATCAATGTCTGAGTAGGTATAATTGAGATATTGGGGGTGATGAAGGCCTTATCCCCGAAACATCGATTCTTCTGCTCCTCGGATGCTACCTGACCGGATGTGCTTTTCCAACACCACACTCTGGACTCTGAGCTCCAGTATCTGCAGTCTCACTTTCTCATAATTGAGATGTTGCCAGTGAACTCAAAGTTCTGTCAGAATGTCACCAGCTAACAACTGAGAGCACTGTTCTTTTGGATAATATTGATACTGTGGTTTAAGCCTTTAAATGTTGTAACTGTACCTGCATCTATCACTTCCTCTGACAGTTCATTCTGCATATGCACCACATACTATGTGAAAAAGTTGTCCCTCGGGTCCTTTTTAAATAATTTCCTTCATCTCAAAAGTACGTCCCCTCGTTTTCAACTTGCCTATCCTAGGGAAAAGACCTTTGCTATTCACCTTATCTATGCTCCTAGTGATTTTATAAACCATGATAAAGCCACCCCTCAAGCTCCTACACTCTAATGAAGGAAGTCCCAACCTATCCATCCTCTCCTTAAAACTGAAATACCCCAGTTCCCAATAAAACCCTTGTAAATCTTTTCTTCGCCCTCTCCAATTTTATAGTATCCTTCCTCTACTAGGGCAACCAGAATTGTCCAAACGTCCTCACGAACCTCCTCCACAAACACAACATGATGTCCCATGTCTAACTCCTATACTCACTACTCTGAGCAACGGAAGCAAGCATGCTAAATGCTTTCTTCACCACTCTGTCTACCTATGATGCAACTTTCAAGGAGCTATGTACCTGCAGCTCTAGGTCTCTCTGTTCGCCAACACTCCCCAGACAATCAAGTTTTAAAAAGCAGTGGCTTAAACCACAGTATCAATATTATCCAAAAGAACAGTGCTCTCAGTTGTTAGCTGGTGACATTCTGACAGAACTTTGAGTTCACTGGCAACATCTCAATTATGAGAAAGTGAGACTGCAGATACTGGAGCTCAGAGTCCAGAGTGTGGTGTTGGAAAAGCACATCCGGTCAGGTAGCATCCGAGGAGCAGAAGAATCGATGTTTCGGGGATAAGGCCTTCATCACCCCCAATATCTCAACTATACCTACTCAGACATTGATCTTGGCAATGCTCTTTTGTAATGCGAAAGAGGAAGGATCACGGAACCTGCAAGATCAGCAATGTCCCACAATGCTCCAAGTATAACATTGGACAGTAACAACAGCATTCAACAGAAGTGAACAAAGAGGTTTCTTTCACAATAAAGGAAATAACTTCCTTCAATGCATACCAAACATGAGGTGTACATAACTTTATATCTCTTAGCTAGAGATATAAACAAGTAACAATGATGCACGTGTTTAAAGTGAAACTATTGAAGTGTGAAATATTTGCAAGTGAAATTTAATTTTAAAAAACACCCATGCCTCTTTGTGCCCTCCAGTCTTTTGTTAATGCTGCAGGATATATCAGGTGAAGAGTCTCTTTGACCAGGACGCTCTTTGTTCAGCTGCATAGGATGTAACATAGTCATATGATGGGGTTTCACCAATGACAAGCTTCAATAAATTGAACAACTGTTTCATGCATGCAACTGTTAATCCGAATGTTAATTATAATCAAATGAGAAACAGCAAAATGAAAGAAAATTGAACGGGTTCACAATTCAGGATGTGACATTGGGAACGTTCTTTTTAATTCACTCATGGGACATGGGTGTTACTGGCTGGACCAGCATTTATTGCCCTGTCCCTGGTTACCCTGAAGAAGGTGAGAATGAGCTGTCTTCTAGAATTGCTGCAGATAAAGAATGATGTGCTATTGGCAGAATCCCAGCCATGATGATAGTACTTAAATAACATTGCAGTAATATGACTAACAAATATTCTTTTAATATTTTATAACAAACTGAGAGGTGTGGTAAAGATTTTGGCATCCAAAACAAGAAGTTCATCTTTTTTTGCTATAACCATAACTAGGGGTGCAGCATTGTGTAACTGTGTACTTATCTCAGTTGAAATATCACCAGTGGAAGGAAGAGGCTTAGGGCTTTTGAATGAAGCTCGGCCTCATTCAAATCCATGGCTAAAGGCCCACCCATTCTGCACAGAATAAAGATTGTAACTATTGAGGCCTCTGTTTCTTTTGGTGGGGTGGTGGTGGTGGTGAGGTGGGAGGGCACGGGGTGGGATGCAGAGGAGCACTGACCCCAAAACAAGATAAAAATATTTGCTGACCACCATAAGTGGACCACATATCACAGTACAGCACAGTACAGGCCCTTCAGACCACGATGTTATGCCAAACATTTATACAAATCTAAGATAAACTAATCTACACACCCCTCAATTTACTGCCATCTATGCGCATGTCCAACAATCGCTTAAATGACCCTAATGTCTCGGACTCTGCTACCACCGCTGGCAGCGCA
Source organism: Hemiscyllium ocellatum (assembly GCF_020745735.1). Taxonomy (NCBI): domain Eukaryota; kingdom Metazoa; phylum Chordata; class Chondrichthyes; order Orectolobiformes; family Hemiscylliidae; genus Hemiscyllium; species Hemiscyllium ocellatum. The sequence goes on from NC_083413.1 coordinate 31,992,876, forward strand.
TTCCACGCACCCACCACTCTCTGCATTAAGAACCTTCCTCTGACATCTCCCCCCAGCACAAATTCAGTCATTGAGTGGGTTGGCTTGGGAAATAGACTGAATCATCATTACTTGCTCAAGTCTTCTGTTTGAAATTGCAGTCATGCCCTGATCCTGAGGTCTGATATGGATAAACTAAAGAGGAATCAAAAACTTGATAAAGAAGGTGGAGATGAACAGAAGGGAGGAGCAAATTGAAACAGTATCAAATAAGAGTATGTTTGCAATTATTGTATCTGATGAATAAATTGGCTCAATAGATCTTACATGAGATGTTGACTGTGTCAACTTTTCTTTACAAGGGAATCCTGGATTAGCATTCTGAGCTGGGGTTACATGCTGATCCAGGAGTCTTGGAGAAGATTTCAGAAAGTCCAGGAGTATCATGTTTCCACAAGTGTCTATGGACGCCAATTTTAATATAAAGCAGAATGATACCTGTTTCAGATGACTGGGCTGCTTTCTTGTTTACAGGCTGCCTGAAAATGTGTCAGACAGATCTTATGTATCCAAGAAGTGGTGAGGTACACCAAGACATTCCCAATTTTCACCACTTGGTTGCCTGAATGGATAGCCAAATGTTGAATTTCTGCTCTCCATGATTTTCTGATTAATTGCCAAATTTTGTGAGATTCTACCAACAGCACAAAGATCGTAAGTTGTTCCATTATTAGCTTGTAGGTTGGTTTGGATTGTCTCATTGGTAATCTTCCCTTTTCCCTTGCATATGAGTTGTTTGGTATAGTCTCAGATACAAAGACTCTGTGCTATACAAGTTCTCATTGTTCAATGCCAGTTGCAAAATTGATGTGGTGGAACCAGTGTTGGTCTGGGGTGGACAAAGTTAAAAATCACACAACATCACGTTATAGTCCAACTGGTTTATTTACAAGCAGTAGCTTTTGGAGTGCTGCTCCTTCATCAGACAACCACCTGATGAAGGAGCAGTGCTCTGAAAGCTAGTGCTTCCAAATAAACCTGTTGGATTAGAACCTGGTGTTGTGTAAGTTGTAAGATTGTTCTTTTGCGTTCTTGTACATATCACTGCCTTCTTATTTATCTTGCAAATTTATTTGTATAATGCTTCCATCCTTATAAATGTGTCCAACTCACGCTTTTTAACAACTGAATCAAACAATTTTATTAATTGTTTTTCAATCAATTAACAATTCTATTAATTAGGATCTCTTCCAGTTTGAGTCAGTGTAGGAAACTCAGTGCTTCATTGAGCTAGTATTTCTTTATACCCTGTTCTTTCCCTTTATCCTGAGATTTCCAGCTATGTATTATAATTACTCATGTTTCTAGTTCATTACCTTTTGTAATTGCTCAAGTGTGTGAAAGCTATTTGCTTCAGGGAGTGAATGAATGTGATCAGATTTTGTGATTCCTAGAGATTGTATGGTTGAAACCAGGTTATTTTTATTTTAATAGCCTGGTGGTTGAGAGAGGGAGGGAGGGACTATAACTGAAGAATGGGCATACCACATATCCATGTATTCTTGGAAGGGTTTGTTGGAGTTTAAATAAGAGGAAACAATTGTAGCATCACTACTGCCAGTTCAGCTCAGATCTGGTAGTGAAATCTAAAGCAAGGATTGAAACCAGGCACATTTCTCCTTTCCATGGTTCAAATATGCATTTGAAGGTATACCTATCAAATGCGTAATCGGAAAGAGCACATTTTACATGATCATATAATCAGGTTATTCAGCCTGTTCCACCATTCCAGATCTTGGCTGGCCATCTCCTCAAAGCTATTTCCTAATATTTACTTCTCATTCCTTAATGTCATTAATCTCCATAAGCCTCTTGATTTCTGCATTGAATCTCCTCAGTGATTGAGTTTCCACAAACTTCTTGGTTGGGGAATCCCAAAGAATCTGAGTGAAGAAATTCTGATTCATTGCTACTGTTCCTGCGATGCCCTTAGTCTTGAGATTGTCTCATGCTTCTAGAATTACTATTTGCCTCCTACCTGCATGCACACGGTAAAAACATTGTATGTTTTAAAGAGATCACCTCTCATCTTCGAAACTCCAAAGAGTTCAGGTCTAGTTTTTTGAATCTCTCCTCATAAAACAGTTCCTTCATGCCCAATCTCCTTGGAATGAATATCAATGTATTGTATTTCTATCTGCTTGCTGTACCTGCATGACTCATGCACCTTTTACTGACTCATAGACCCCTTTAGATGCCTACACTTTCCAAGCTCCAACCATTTAAGAAATATTCTCTCTTTCGCTTTTCTATTAAAGTAAAAACTTCACACTTGCTCACATGATATTCCATCTGCCATGTTCTAACCAATTCACTTAGCCTGTCCAAATCCCCTTGAAACCTCCTTGTGTCCTTGTCACAACTTATATTATCACTAGTTTGGAGTTTTCAGAAAGTTTGAAAATATTGCAATTTACATTCCCATCCAAATAATTTACATAAATGGAAACAGTTGTGGACCTCGCACTGACCATTGTAGTACACTGCTGGTACAGCCTGCCATCCTGAGGATGCCCCATTATTCACATTATCTACTTTTTAACTATTAACCAGTTCTCCATCTACATTAGTAGATTCCCCTTAATTCTTGTCCTTTAATTTTATTCACTAACCTCCTACGAGACCGCTAAAGGCCTTCTGGATATCAGAACACACCATATCACTGGATCTTCATCATCTATGCTGCAAGTATCATTCTCAAACTCCATGTTTGTCAAACATAATATCTATCTCATAATTCCATGTTGACTTTGTCCAACTTTGCCATTTTTAAAATTTTTAATATCACTTCCTTTATAACATATTCTAATATTTTTCCTCTTCCTGACATCAAACTAACCCCCGATCTTCTTCATCCTTTTTCAAATAGCAAAGTTACATTTGTTACCTTCCAGTCAACAGCAAACTTTCCAGAATCCATGGAATTATGGAAGATAACCACCTGTGTGTCCATTATCTGTGCTGCTGTTTCCTGTAAAAATCTGAGGTGAATCTCGTCTGATAGATTGATCAATCCAGTTAATATTTCAAGTACTTTTTATAAATGAGATACAGGCATCACAGGCTGCACCAGCGTCCAAACCTAATTGCCTTTTGAATTGATTGTTTGCTGGAGCTATTTCAAAGAACAATTAAGAATCTGCAACATTACAATGGGTTTGGAATCTCCTGCAGACCAGACCAGGTAAGCTCACTGTCTGCTATGGTGGAATTCACTAACATATACCTAGACTTTTAGTCTGGAGCCTGAATTACCAGGTGAAAGTGAAGACTGCAGATGCTGGAGATTAGAGTCAAGAGTGTGATGCTGGAAGAACACAGCAGATCATGCAGCATCTGAGGAGCAGGAAAATCACATTTAGGGCAAAACCCCTTCATCAGGGAGGTCCAGTGACAAAATCTCTATGCCACTTCCTTTGCTGGGTCATACCTTGGTTGCAATCCTTTTGATTATCATTATTTTTTGGCATTCATATAATCATTGCCTGTGATATAATGCACTCTTTAAAGTATTTCATTTGAATTGTGATTCACCTTTTCTTTTAGATGTTCATGCCTCAAATGTATATCTGTTGTTAACTTGGTGAGGTTTTTTTAACTATGAGGCATTACCTGTCTACCTTTAAATCATTTAATGCATTTTCCCAATCCACTCCAACCAACTTACCTCTAATCCTTTATTCAAATTTAAGACCTGGTTTCAGAATGAACTATGTCACATTCTGTTTCACTTTATTATTATAATCACTATTTTCCAAAAGCCCCTTTACACAAGTTATTAATTAGTTTTTAATCATTGCAAAACACCAAATCTAAAATGGCCTGATCCCTAGTTGGCTCCTCAACATACTGTCCCAGAAACCCATTTTGTAAACACTCCTGGACTTCAGTGCTTGTACTGGCTTGACCCAGCTGGTTTGCAGTATGGAGAGATGCCAACAGTTCAATACCGCACTGACTCAGGTTACCATGAATGACTCTTCTTTTTAGCCTCTTCCCTCATCTGAGATAAGATGCCCCTCAGATAAACTATCACCAGTCAGGTAAAATCATAGAATCCCTACAGTGCAAAAAGAGGCAATTCAACCCATTGAGTGTACAAGAACTGTTCTAAGAGTATCTCACCAGACCATCACCGTCAACACCTCCCCACCTTCTCCCACCCAAACCAGTATCCAAAGCAGAAAACTGAATGAGATTGCCTAAAGAGACTTCCGCAATACCATTTGCCTTGATATCTTGTACTGTCTGGTGGTCACCCATTCCTTATCTGCCAACGCAACTTTAAGCTGAAGTGTAACTACCCCTCTCAATGTGTTGTCCACATAATTTCTCTGCTTCACAGATGCACATGCTATCTCCAGCTGTGACTTGAGTTTTGAAATGTGGAGTTCAAACTCCACTTATGCAGATAGTGAGACTTCTTGCATGTGTTTATCTGGAACGGATGGTGAATTTACATCTTCTCACACACTATACGCTCTACAGTCTACTTGGCCAAACTGCCCTACCACATTGTTATTGTACACATTATTTATTACAAGTTGAATAGTTTATTAGTAACGCAACAATAGCTTCTTTACTGCACTGGCGTAGGAGCCATTTACTGGACATTGAAGAAAGTAAATAAAAAGATTTAAAAATGCAAAGTAAAATGTATCTTCTCCCTTTGTCATCCAACTCACATTAATAGAACTCACTCTGCATGAAGTCTGCACTCCACTTGCCGGGTGCACAGCAACCTCAATATGTATACTGCTTGTAACTATTGTGCGAGAACAGGACTGAACCAATTTATCAAGTTAACTAATCACCTCCTCCTGTGGAGATTGATTACCTTGTCTCAGGCTGAAAGAAAGGCAAACTGCAGCCTTTATTCATTTTGTTTGTGTTCACTTTTGCAGATTGTCATTAAAAACTCCAGTTTACAAGTATTGAATTACTTGCCTTGATTTAAAGGTCCTAGCTGCAACATGACCATCTTTGGATTCATTGGAGTGGGTACTGGAGACAGACGAGAGGTGATCTAGAGGGGTATTTAGCTGAGACGGTAGCTAAGGACAGGTAAACTGTATGGCCTGATGGTTAAACAGACTCGGGTGAGCTCTATGTGAGGGGAAAAGTAAGCCATGCCCCCTATCAGCCGTGAGCAGAATGGTTTTATGGTTATGGTGCCAAAACACTGCTGGTGAGGGGCAACACTGATTGCCAACACTTGTATGAGTGTATACCACCCTTTAAAGATGGTGCAAATACAACAGACAGTGGTTATCTGTATAGTATTAAATAGTTCTGGGAAAATAGAGGGAAAATCGCACATAAGGGACACCACAGAAGTGGGTAGGTAGTTAATGAGGCAAAGATACAGCAAGAAATTTCACTGGGCCTTGTAACAAAAGCCCTCCTAAAAAATTTGATCGCAACTGACATTTAACCGAAGAAATGTAAAATTCGGACCCATGTGTTGCACTGTACGCAGGAAACAGTTTCCCTTCCATCCTACTGAAAACAGCTTCGCCGAAATCTAGAATGTCAGGAACTGTTTTGTGTTTCTCCCTTCTAAAAATTGTTTTCAACTTGATCACACTGCATTTGCTACTAAATATGCACACACCTTTAGACTGTTAATTAAAGCTGACTTATTGCTAACCTAGTTTAGTGCAAAGTAAAAAGTTTTGTTTTGCTTGCAGTACAGACAGATCATAACACACCAAGATGTGTTCACTGTTCATTGGATGATTGAACAGAGTGAGGAATACAAAATTATGGCTGCAATTATGGCTCAAAATGCCAGATCAACATTAAATTTAAAATTTGAGAGGTCCATTCAGAAACACTGAAACATGGAAGATAGGAGCAGAAGGCCATTCAGCCCTCTGAGCCTGCTCCACCATTCATCATGGTCATGGCTGATCATCCAACTCAATAGCTGAAAATGTGTTGCTGGTCAAAGCACAGCAGGCCAGGCAGCATCTCAGGAATAGAGAATTCGACGTTTCGAGCATAAGCCCTTCATCAGGAATGGATCTCCAGCATCTGCAGACCTCATTTTTTACATCCAACTCAATAACCTAGTCCTGCTTTCTCCCCATAACCTTTGATCTCATTTCCCCCCAAGTGCTATATCCAATCGCCTCTTAAATGCACCCAATGTTTTGACATCCACTACGTCCTGTTGTAATGAATTCCACTGGATGGAGAAATATCTCCTCATCTTCATCCTAAATGATTTACCCATAATCCTCAGACTGTGACTGCTGATTCTAGACACACTCACCATCGGGAATAAATTCCCTGCATCTACCCTGTCTGGTTCTGTTAGAATTTTATAAGTCCCGATGAGATTACCCCCATCCATCTGAATGCCTGTGAAAACAATCCTAACCTAGTCAATCTCTCCTCATATGTCAATCCCACCATCCCTGGAATCAGTTTGGTAAACCTTCGCTGCACTCCTTTGAGAGCAAGAGCATCCTTCCTCAGAAAAGGAGAACAAAACAGCACACAATATTCTAGATGGGCCTAACCACAAACCTGTATAACTACAACAACACATACCTGCTCCTGTACTCAAAACTTCTCGCAATGAAAGCCAACACACCATTTGCTTTCTTTACTGCCTGCTGCACCTGCATGCTTATCTTCAGTGACTGGTGCACAAGTACACCCAGGTCCCACTGCACACTCTCCTCTCCCAATTTACAGCCATTCAAATAGTAATCTGCCTTCTTGTTTTTGCTTCCAAATTGAATAGCCTCACATTTATCCATATTATACTGCATCTGCCATTGATTTGCACACTCACCCAACCTGTCCAGATCATACTGAAGGATCTCTGCATCTGCATCATACGTCACCCTCCCATCCAACTTCAAATCATCTGCAAACTTTGATATGTTAGATTTTGTTCCCTCATCCGAATCATTAACATACATTGTGAATAGTTGGGGTCCCAGCACTGATCCCAGTGGCACCCTACTATTTACAGTCTGTCAATTTGAAAATGATCAATAATTCCTACTCATTGCTTCCTCTCTGTCAACCAGTTTTCTATCCATTTCAATACCCCTCCCACAATCCCATGCACTTTAATATTGCATAATAATCTCTTTAGTGGGATTTTGTCAAACACTTTCTGAAAGTCCAAATATACCACAGTGACTGGTTCCCCTTTGTCAACTCTAATAGTTATATCTTCATTGAATTCCAACAGATTTGTCAAGCATGATTTCCCTTTAATAAATCCATGCAGACTCGGTCTGATCCCGTCACTGCTTTCTAAAGTCTTTGAGAATGGATTCAAGGTTTTTCCTGGCTATCGATGTTAGGCTTGCTGGTCTGTAATTCCCTGGTTTTTCTCTACCTCCTTCTTTGAATATTGAAGTGACATTAGCAACCCTCCAATCTTCAGGGACTCTTCCGGATTTGATAGAATCGCAGAGTCGAAAAACAGTGGAGTCGAAGCTGTTCTTGAACCTGTTGGAACATACGTTTAAGTTTTTGTTTCTTCTGCCTGATGAAAGAGGTTAGAAGGATTATATCTGGAGTAGGAGGCATCTTTGATGATGTTGGCTGCCTTTCTGCAGCATTGAGAAGAGTAGATGGAGTCAGTGGATGGATGATTGCTGGTGTGATGGTCTGGGCTATATTCGCAATTTTCTGTGGTTTTAGACCAATGGCTAAAACGCAGCTAATACTAAAACAGTAATGAAATCCTTAACCACTGCTGATAACAAGCTTCATTCTACATAGTGGTACAGAAAATAGGGAGCACAAAAATTTATGCTTAGATTAGATTACTTACAGTGTGGAAACAGGCCCTTTGGCCCAACAAGTCCACACCGACCCGCAACCCACCCATTCCCCTACATTTACCCCTTACCTAACACTACGGGCAATTTAGCATGGCCAATTCACCTGACCCGCACATCTTTGGACTGTGGGAGGAAACCAGAGCACCCGGAGGAAACCCACGCAGACACGGGGAGAACGTGCAAACTCCACACAATCAGTCGCCTGAGTCGGGAATTGAACCCGGGTCTCAGGCACTGTGAGATAGCACTGCTAACCACTGTGCCACCGTGCCACCCACAAATACTGAGTTTAATACTGAGTTGATAATGTTGTCTGCTTCATAAAATTTTAAAGGAAACATTTGGAGAACAGGAAAGCAAGAGAATGGAAAAGATACCTATATCAAATGGCACTGAAAAAATACCAACGTCAAATGACTCTCAGTGATGAGTTAATTCACTTTTGGAAGAAATAGTTTTGTAATCAGTTAATCAACTACTGTCAATCCTGATGAATCCACAGACATTTCTTGAATGTCCCAATTACTCACCTGGGTTTAGTACAAATGGAATGAGGAAATAAAGTATGACTTGCTGATTTGTAAAGAGCCAAAGATAAGAGAAAAGATAAGTGTAATTTCTACAGTGCTGGATAATTTCACAGTTTAAGTAAAAATCACCTGAATAAATTAACTTAGGAAAATCACCAATGACTAGAAAATATTTTGGTTTTGTGCAACAAAAGTAAAAGCCCTTGCGTTTTATACTAGAAGAGCTTTGGCATGAAAGATAAAGAACTGGATCTGTACAGTGTTTTCAATATAAGGATAACATTCATTCATTTTATTAGATCTTGGGTAACAAATGCCAAAACCAGAAAATTGGACTCCCCAGCACCATTTTATCATGATGAGATATTTTGACTCCGTAAAATGGTGGCTACTCTACAACCAGCTACCAATATGGTGACAATAAAGTATAATCACTGCCAAACAAAATGGAAAATTGGCTGTGTATGTCCTGCCTATAAAATGGAGGACAAATCCAATTGAGCCAGTTACCACCCCAACAATCTACTCTCAATCTTTCCTTAGTAATAGAAAGTGTCCTTGACAGTGTGACCAAACAACATTTACTCAGCAACAACCTGCTCATGGATATCCAGTTGGGTTCTGCTAGGATCACTTGGATCCAGACTTCATAACCAATGCTAAAATAATTGAAGCCATCTGTCCTGTATTTGAGTTTGTAATTGCATTGGTCTCAGCCTGTGGTAAGTGAGAGGGGAGCGGACTCAACTGTAGCTTCTATTCTGATCATTATTTAGTGACCTAATGCTGAAAGGTGCCTTTATGTTGATGATGTGTGACACATAGTCAGGCTACATCATTGTCAAGGTATACACATGAAGAATGCTCCCTTGAGTAAGGCAACGGAGTGCTGACAATACAGGAGGAATTCTACACCAGTATAAATCAGCATGTTCAGGAAAGAAAGGGAGAGTAATGAAAATATGAAAAGACCATTCATTGAAAGTATCTAAAGGCTATTGTTAATTGGTTTGTTATGTCTCAAGATACAGGATGAGATTCAGGGGACCAGTGACAAACACAAAATGAGTATTTTAGCTGTTTGTGATTGGTAAAGCATTCAAACTATTGTTTGAGCTTACCTTAATTTTAGAATGACATTGTAGAATCTGAAAATGTTCTAAGGAAGAGTACAATAATAAAAGCAAGCCTAACAAGGTTGTCATGCCATTCATAATCAGAATAGCAATTTCAGATAGAAACAGGTACTTGCTTGTTGCTCAAGACAATGGGGATAAGAATATGAGGAAGTAACACTCAATTTCAGTGAATAAGAAGGAAACGATAAAGTAAACTGATTATAAATATTTTAGAACTGTAATCTGAGCAGAATAAAGTTGAAGATACTGCGAAATTTGACCTCTACAGCTAGTTGAAATCCTTATCTTAATTGAGAATTTGTAAGAATTAACAGTGGGTATATAGAGTACTACATATTTTCACACCATTTATCACATTATTCTAAATTGTTTGTTTCAGCTGTATGATTTCCAGTGTGTTGATAGTTCAGTTAAATGTCGAGAATGTGGTGCTGGAAAAGCACAGCAAGTCAGGTAGCATCGGAGAATCGATGTTTCAGGCATAGACCCTTCACCAGGAATGAGGCTTGTGGACCAGGGGGCTGAGAGATAAATGGGGGGTGAAGGGGGGGTGTTGGGGGATAGTGGATAGCTCCACCCTTCCCTCCGACCTTTTCCTTCACCTTCATCTACCGACCACATTCTCAGCTGCCTTCCACCCCAATCCTACCCTCCTCCCGTTTATCTCTCAGCCTCCCTAGCCCACAAGCCTCATTCCTGATGAAGGACTTATGCCCAAAATGTCGATTTTCCTGCTTCTTGGATGCTACCTGACCTGCTGTGCCTTTCTAGCACTACACTCTCAACTCTGATCTCCAGCATCTGCAGTCCTCACTCTCTCCTAGTTCAGTTAGCTACTAGTCAATGGCAGTACCTCAGCGATATTGTGGTTCCTGAAAATCAGGGAGAGGTGATTGATTATCCTTTTACTTGAAATGTGTATTATCTTGTGTTTATTTCTATGAATATTATTTCACATGCAGAGAATTATTTTCCTGGTCTAAACTGGTCTCTACTCATGTTCTGACTAAACAGGATGAGCAAGCTCTTGAAGTTTGTCAAATTCGAGAACTTAAGTAGGGAGGAAACTGTGCTGTACATCTCTATTAGTCTATGACTCCATGATTGCCAGGGCATGTAAAAACGATGGGTTCCTCAGAGCCATCAGAATGAATGAAAAGTGGTGGGGCTCTTGGACTATTTCACAACCCATGGCTGGATGTTTTCTAAGGAATTGGGGGGCATAGAAAGAGGGTTTAGAGAGCTGAGAAAGGTGCGTGAAAGTGGACAGAAGAGGTGCAGTGGGATGCTGAGGAAGTTTATACAAAATAAAACAGTCTTAATGGCAACTACATTATAGAAGCAGCAGGACATTAGTCTGTTAAATCGGGCTGCTTTGGTTGGGTTTTATGTTGCAAAATGGTGCTTTTTTTATAGAGTTGTACAGCGCGGAAACAAACCCTTTAGTCCAACCAGTCCATACTGACCATAACCCCAAACTAAACTACTACCACCCACTCGCATTGGCCCATATCTTTCCAAACATTTCTTATTCATGTACTTATTTAAATTTTTTTTTTAAAGTTGTAACTGTATCCATATCCATCACTTCCTCTGGAAGTTAATTCCACATACAAACCACTCCCTGCTTAAAAAATGTTTCCCCTCATGCCTTTTTTCAATCTTTCTCCTCTCACCTTAAATACATGCCCCCAATCATGAAATTCCCCACTTGAGGGTAAAGACACCTGCCATTCACCTTATCTGTACCCTTCATTATTTCAGGTCATCTCCCAACGTCCTACGGCTCCAGCGAAAAGGTCCCAGCCTATCCAGCTGCTCCTTATACCTCAAACCCTCCATTCCTGGCAACATCCTGGTAAATTTCTTCCGAACCCTCTCCAGCTTAACATTAGCCTTCTTTTAATAGAGAGACCAAAGCTGGACACAGTACTCCAAAAGAGGCCTCACCAACATCCTGTACAACCTCAACATAATGTTCCCAATTCCTATACTCAAAGATCTGAGCAGTGAAGGCAAGCATGCTAAACACCTTCTTAACTACACCAACTATATGCTCATGAATATTAGAATAGATGAGGATTACACAGAAATAAATGGGACTATTTTTGCCACGCAAATAATAGAATAATAGAAAGGTACATTTTTTTAAAATTCAGGGGCAGCCAATTTACCTTCTTATGTCCCATATTGAAGCAATTTTCCTTCCTTGTCAGCATCTTGCCAGTGGCTGAATGATGCCTCACTCCATCCACAGCTGCCAGCTTTATGGAGGCAGCCTGTTTGCACAAATCCATTGGAGCCAGAACTGTAGTCGAAAGGAAAAGGTCACAGACATCGAAAGCCATCCCCACAACACCAGTGATCCAAACGGAGGCGTTCACCTCTAGTCCAAGAGCCCCACCACCTTTCATTCATTCTGATGGCTCTGAGGAACCCATCGTTCTTACATGCCCTGGCAATCATGGAGTCATAGACTAACAGAGATGTACAGCACAGTTTCCTCCCTACTTAAGTTCTCGAATTTGACAAACTTCGAGAGCTTGCTCATCCTGTTTAGTCAGAACATGAGTAGAGGCCTCAGTGACTTCGCCAGACCCCCTCACTCGGTGAAAGTGAAGACTGCAGATGCTGGAAATTAGAGCCAAGAGTGTGGTGCTGGAAAAGCACAGCAGGTCGGGCAGCATCCGAGAGGCAGGAGAATTTCAGGCAAAAGCCCTTCATCAGACTCCCTAACTGTTCACCTATTGCCTAACTCTCACATATGTGGCATCCTACTCCTCACCCACTAACTTCACACACTTAGCTTCTCTCTGCATCTTCTCCATGACACCTGGAGCCTTTAAACTATCTTTTCTTTTAAACCAGATAACAGCAGCAAGTGCTGAGGTTTGGCTTCTGCAAAGAAGCCTTCCAAAGATTTCTGCGTTTGGTGAGTTTGGTTCCGAAGTAGGCATTCCAACCCAGATCCAAAGATTTCGGGCATTGTAATGAAGGAAAAGGTATGTGAGGTATTGGATGGAATACATCCTGTGAAGATTGAAGTATTTATTATCCTTACAACTGGATAAACAAGCACTGAAAATAAAATGTGTCCCAAGTTAGTAATTTGAACAAGATAGAAAATAGCACAGGCTTTAATCATCATTTTCAAATCCTGTTAGGCAACATCATGATTTCAGAGGGTTAGAGCATTACCAGAGTTGGAATAAAAGCGAAATACTATAGATGCTGAAAATCTGAAATAAACACAGAGAATGTTGGAGAAACTCAACAGCACCTATGGAGCGAAAAACAGACTTAATGCGTCGAGTTGTCTTCAGAGCTATAATGTTGCATTGTTGTTTAAAACATGAAGAGAGATAACCAGAGTAATTCAAACCTGTCAACCTAAGCTGCGGGGTGGTCAAGTTAAATTAAAACAGCAAAAATTCTCATTTACAGTTAGTAAATATTTGATAAGAGAAGCTTGTATCAGACTAAGTTGAATTAATTTTTTTGAGGAGCTAGAAGGAGAGTTAATGAAGATAGCGCATTTGGTATAATCAATATTGATTTTCACAAGGCCTATGATTTTGTCCCTCATGAGAGGCTGATCTGAAAATTAATATGTCCTGAGATCCAAGCAATTTTTCTTTTGGTGAGAGGCTGGTTTGTTTCATTTAAATCTTGTTGCACAACTGCGCATGTGAAATAGATAAGAGGCCAAATTGTACATTACTTCCTCAGGACCTTCTGAGGTCCTTATTATAATTTTTATATATATATATATGTGTGTGTGTGTGTGTGTGTGTGTGTGTGTGTGTGTGTGTGTGTGTGTGTGTGTGTGTGTGTGTGTGTGTGTGTGTGTGTGTGTGTGTGTTTGTGTGTGTGTGTGTGTGTATATATATATATATAATTTGGGAATATGGTGGACTAGTGTTTAAGGTTTCTTGACTATTGTTTTCAACAGTAAGTGAAGTATGTCATCAGACAATCACCATCTCTTGCTTTGTGAATGTTTACATTCCTGAAGGTCTATTCAACAACAGGTAATTACTGATCAAACATAAAGCTGTTGAGCCAGGCAGTGAACAATTGCAGCCATAGCAACTAAAACATCACCTCCTTAAGTAAATACAAGATAAAACTGATCATTTATCAGGTTATTCTCTAAAGTTGTTCAGTTGTGAGTCCCCGTGACAGCAGCAACATGTGCAAAATCTCAAATTTGGTCGAAAACAGATTATAGCCTGTGTGAACTTTGTGAACAATTACACCAAGTACAGTTTCTGGTAATCAAGTTAAAAATTAATATTTCAGAGCGGCCTTGCAAATGTGTGCAGCTGTCATGTGTGGCAGCGGTGATGATTAATAAAAATGAATGGAAAAATCGAAGATGTCAGTCACTGCATAATGCACATCTGAGAGGTTGTTCCCATCTGTATCTTGGATACAAACCTATTTGTGAAGGTGGCAACAAGATCCAGGAATGATTTCCCAACTAGAAGTATTGGCAAAAAAATGATGTAGGGCCTGCAAGCCTAGCTCAGAATGTTCATCTCATGTTTTCACACACAAGAATATTTTTTGTCATGATTATTAAAAAGAAAGCTCATAAAAAAACTTTTGTTTCAATGTTAGACAACAGCAAGTTTCCAGGTGATTTTATAGGTAGCCAGTTGTGCACTACCTTAATCATCAACTTAAATTACCAAACATTGATCTCCTCCTTGCTCAGTGATGATGTTTGACAACTGACTCATTTTGTTTTCATTTATATTGTAAAATAAGTTTCTTAAGATGGTTTAAAATGTTTTAAAACTGTTTCATTTTGATTTCTTACAGCTAAATTCAGTGGTACTGGACAATAAAACAAATAACGCAGAAAGCAATGTCTGTCGTTATTCTTAAATACCCTGGGTGGTGATGTAGCTGATGAGAGGAATAGATGGTCCCACGTCAAAGTAGAACTGCAGGATAGAGTCATAGTCGTCGAATTGTATAGCATGGTATCAGACCCTTCAGTCCAACTCATCCTTGCTGACCAGATATCCTAAATTAATCCAGTCCCATTTGCCAGCATTTGGCCATATTCTTCTAAACCCTTCCTATTCATATACCCAAATCCTTCTAGTCCAGAATGTTGTCTGACACAGTTGACTGTCACTATATCAGACTCATTTATGTTACTAATTGCCATAGAATTTAAATGCAACATATCAAAGTGCACCAGCTTTAAAATACTTACAAGAAGATTGTATGACTATCCAGTGATAATTAAATGAACAGCGACAGAAAGTAAATAATTCTTAAATCATTATGTCTTTTTCTATTTTATTTGTAATTTCCCGTATCCACAGAATTGTGCTTTGTTGGTCAATAATTCTTGTTGGTCAGGTTTCACAAGATATTCTGTTCCCGGAGATGGGTGTGAGCTGCTGAAACCCTGTTGAGAGAACAAAAGAAGTGAAATGATGCATTCAATTCAGTGCATGCATCTTATATAATTAGCTGTGCCTACTTTCAGTAAGCACAAAAATTCTGTATAGAAATATAGGAGATTGGAGCAAGTGTTGGCAGTTCGACCCTTCTACCCTGTTCTGACATTCACTATGATCATATATAGTTAAATTCACTCAAGGGACTTGGATATGGCTGGCTTGCCAGCATTTATTGCCTATCCTCGGTTGCCCTGTGAAGGCTATTGAGAGCTGTCTTCTTGAAGCATTACAGTCTGTGCTGCAGATTAAACCTCAATGTCCTTGAGGAGGGATATTGAGGAATTTGACCTAGCAATAATGCCAATCAAGCAGGATGCTTTGTCCTGGATGGTATCAAGCTTCTTGAGCGTTACTGCTGCTGCACCCATGCAGATAGGTGGGGAGATTCCATCAGACTCCTGATTGGATCTTGTAGGTATTGGATTGGCTATGGGGAATCAGGAGGTGACTTACTCACCACAGTATTCCTAGCCTCTGACCTGCTCTTGTAGCCATTGTGTTTACATGGTGAGTCCAGTTGAATTTCTGATCAATGATAATCATACGTGTGTTGATAGCAAGGGATTCACTGATGGTAACACCATCGAATGTCAAGGGGTGATTGTGAATTGTCTCTTACTGGAGATAGTTGTTGCCTGGCATTTGTGTGCCATGAATGTTACTTACCACTTGTTAGGGGAAAAAGTGAGGTCTGCAGATGCTGGAGATCATAGCTGAAAATGTGTTGCTGGTTAAAGCACAGCAGGTCAGGCAGCATCCAAGGAACAGGAAATTCGATGTTTCGGGCATAAGCCCTTCATCAGGAATGAGGAAAGTGTGTCCAGCAGGCTAAGATAAAAGGTAGGGAGGAGGGACTTGGGGGAGGGGCAATGGACATGTGATAGGTGGAAGGAGGTCAAGGTGAGGGTGATAGGCCGGATTGGGGGTGGGGGTGGAGAGGTCAGGAAGAAGATTGCAGGTTAGGAGGGCGGTGCTGAGTTGAGGGAACCGACTGAGACAAGGTGGGGGGAGGGGAAATGAGGAAACTGGAGAAATCTAAGTTCATCCCTTGTGGTTGGAGGGTTCCCAGGCGGAAGATGAGGTGCTCTTCCTCCAACCATCGTGTTGTAATGTTCTGGCGATGGAGGAGTCCAAGGACCTGCATGTCCTTGGTGGAGTGGGAGGGGGAGTTAAAGTGTTGAGCCACAGGGTGGTTGGGTTGGTTGGTCCGGGCGTCCCAGAAGTGTTCCTTGAAGCGTTCTGCAAGTAGGCGGCCCGTCTCCCCAATATAGAGGAAGCCACATCGGGTGCAGCGAATGCAATAGATGATGTGTGTGGAGGTGCAGTTGAATTTGTGGCAGATATGGAAGGATCCCTTAGGGCCTTGGAGAGAGGTAAGGGAGGAGGTGTGGGCGCAAGTTTTGCATTTCCTGCGGTTGCAGGGGAAGGTGCCAGGAGTAGAGGTTGGGTTGGTGGGGGGTGTGGACCTGACAACGGAGTCACGGAGGGAGTGGTCTTTTCGGAACGCTGATAGGGGAGGGGAGGGAAATATATCCCTGGTGGTGGTTTGGAGATGGCGGAAATGACGGCGGATGATACGCTTTAAGCGGAGATTGGTGGGGTGGTAGGTGAGAACCAGTGGGATTCTGTCTTGGTGGCGGTTGCAGGGGTGGGGCTCAAGGGCGGAGGAGCGGGAAGTGGAGGAGATGCGGTGGAGGGCATCGTCGATCACGTCTGGGGGGAATCTGCGGTCTTTGAAGAAGGAGGCCATCTAGGCTGTATGGTATTGGAACTGGTCCTCCTGGGAGCAGATGCGGCGGAGACGAAGGAATTGGGAATATGGGATGGTGTTTTTACAGGGGTCAGGGTGGGAGGAGGTGTAGTCAAGGTAGCTGTGGGAGTCAGTCGGTTTATAGTAGATGTCTGTGTTGATTCAGTCGCCCGAGAGAGAAATGGAAAGGTCTAGGAAGGGGAGGGAGGAGTCTGAGACAGTCCAGGTGAATTTGAGGTCGGGGTGGAAGGTGTTGGTAAAGTGGATGAACTGTTCAACCTCCTCGTGGGAGCACGAGGCAGCGCCGATGCAGTCATCGATGTAGCAGAGGAAAAGGTGAGGGGTGGTGCCAGTGTAGTTGCGGAAGATGGACTGTTCCACATATCCTACAAAGAGACAGGCATAGCTGGGGCCCATGCGGGTGCCCATGGCAACTCCTTTGGTTTGGAGGAAGTGGGAGGTTTGAAAAGAGAAGTTATTGAGGGTGAGGACCAGTTCAGTCAGTCGAAGGACGGTGTCGGTGGAAGGGTGCTGGTTGGTATGGCGGGAAAGGAAGAAGTGGAGGGCTTTGAGTCCTTCGTGATGGGGGATGGAGGTGTACAGGGACTGGATGTCCATCGTGAAGATAAGGCGTTGGGGACCGGGGAAGCGAAAATCATGGAGAAGGTAGAGGGCGTGGGTGGTGTCCCAAACGTAGGTGGGGAGTTCTTGGACTAAGGGGGACAGAACCGTGTCGAGGTATGCGGAGATGAATTCGATGGGACAGGAGCAGGCTGAGACAATGGGTCGGCCGGGGCAGTCAGGTTTGTGGATTTTGGGCAGGAGGCAGAAACGGGCCATGTGGGGTTGTGGGACTATGAGGTTGGAGGCGGTGGATAGGAGATCCCTGAGGTGATGAGGTTATGGATGGTCTGGGAGATGATGGTTTGGTGGTGGAAGGTGGGGTCATGGTCAAGGGGGCAGTAGGGGGAGGCGTCCGCGAGCTGGCGTTTGGCCTCAGTGGTATAAAGGTCGGTGCGCCAAACTACTGCCGCGCCTCCCTTGTCTCCCTTGGGCTAACCACTTGTTAGCCCATGCCCAAGATATTGTCCTGATCATGTTGCATTTAAATATAGACTGCTTCAGAATCTGAGGAGTCATGAATAATGCTGAACATGGTGCAATCATCAGCAACCATCCCCAGTTCTGACCTTATGATGGAGGAACAGTTATTGATGAAGCAGCTGAAGATGATTGAGCCAATAACACTACCCCAAGGAACTCTTGCAAAGACAACCTGAGGTTGTAAAGACTGACCTCTAGCAACCATGGCCAAACCTCCTGTTTGCCAGGTATGACTCCAACCAGTGGAGTGCTTGGCCCTTGATATCCATTGATTCCAGTTTCACGAGAGCTCCTTGATGCCACAAAAGTGGTCTGGATGTTAGGGGCTGTCACTCACACCTCTTAATGACTTCATAGTTATTTGTAGCTTCTTAATTCCTGATATTTCTTATTAAAATCAAATTCCACTATCTGGCACAGTGGGATTTGAACCCATACCTTCAGAACATTACCCTGGATTAACAGTCTGGTGACCGTGTCATTAGGCCATCACCTCACCCTATGGCTCTTTCATTGGAAGATAGAATCTCTAAAGTTTGGAAGCAGGACAGTCAAAGCACAGCAGGTCAGGCAGCATCCAAGGAACAAGAAATCCGACGTTTCGGGCCAGAGCCCTTCATCAGGTCCGAAACGTCGAATTTCCTGTTCCTTGGATGCTGCCTGACCTGCTGTGCTTTAACCAGCAACACATTTTCAGCTCTGATCTCCAGCATCTGCAGACCTCACTTTTTACTCTAAGCAGGACAGTCAGCCCATCTAGTCCACAGCGACGCTCCAAAGGACAACCTAACAAGACCTACCTTGTTCCTATAACCCTGCATTTTAGCCATGGAAGTAGCCTGCACATCCCTGAACACCTTCAGCAGTTTAGGATGGTCAATTAACATAACCTGCACACTTTGGGATTAGATTAGATTACTTGCAGCGTGGAAACAGGCCCAACAAGTCCACATCGACCCGCCGAAGCGCAACCCACCCAAACTCATTCCCCTATATTTACCCCTTCACCTAACACTACGGGCAATTTAGCATGGCCAATTCACCTAACCTGCACATTTTTGGACTGTGGGAGGAAACTGGAGCACCCGGAGGAAACCCACGCAGACACGGGGAGAACATGCAAACTCCACACAGTCAGTCGCCTGAGTAGGGAATTGAACCTGGGTCTCTGGCGATGTGAGGCAGCAGTGCTAAACACTGTGCCACCGTGCCGTTCTTCTTGAAAGCATTCAGTATTTTGGCCACAGAATACAAAGGAATTCAATATAGCTTTGGGCAAAAGAGATCAAAGCAGAAAGTGTGAATAGGGCACAGATTTGGATGATCTGCCATTGTCATATTGAACGTTCATAGCACATTCAAATGTTGCTCCAATTTCTGTGTTTCTGTACAAAAGTCTCATGCTCACTGAAAGTGGCTCCAAATCAATATATAGTTTTCAGGTAATGTTTGAATGTATCATTCCACTCTCTTTGTTTTCTCAGCCCTGTTTCTGCAATTCACACCCATTTACAGGAACTAAAGCACTTTTCGTACAACCTGACTGACAAGAATTATCAATTACAAAAGCACATTACTGTGGATACTGTTATAAATGATTGCTTAATTTTAAAAAGCCTTTTTTCTTCATGACACTGTAAGAGACAATCCTAATGAAGTCCGAGACATAAGAGATGCTGAAGTTTCCAACTTCTTCACTCGACTCCTTATGGACTTTAAACAGAGACCTATCCAGCTTAGATTATGGAAATGTGGTCCAACTGGAGATCCAGGCCGAGGTCAGATTCCAAAAACGCACAACACAAAGGCAAATAAATCACGTACCTTTCCTTTCAAGGCTGCCTGCTAATAAAACGGTAAGATGCAGTAACTGCATTCTCCAGTTTATGAGCAGCAGCAGAATAATAGGGCTGAGATCTGCAACATGTAAGTTGTAATCAACTTATGAATCACAGAGTCTCTGGCAGTCTTTCTCAATGCCCACCGTGTGTCCTCACTGCCACTTCCACTTCTAGAAGCTGTGAGGTTAGAGAAAAGTGCATGCCCTTGATAGGCTTGTTGCATCATGTTTCAGTTTGGTCCAAGTTGTCTGATTTTGCAAGGTAAAGTATGTTTTGGGGTGGAAATGGAAACAAATAAATAATACACTAGGAACTGATCTGAGAAGCCAGTATAATACAGTTCCAGAAACTAAAGAGACTGCTCAGTCCACCGTGTCCATACAGACTCTGCAAGAGCAGGTAGCTCAGCAAGCCGGCTCCTCTGATCCCTCACTGTAGACCTGCAGTTCATTTTTCTTCTGCTTCTTGCAAAATGAAGAAGAAGACAGGGACCATTGCTGCACACAACATCCAATATCCAAGCCACACAGACTAATGGAAGTCCCAGAAACAGAAATGATCTCTCATGCCTCTATATTTGAAAACAAGCCAGAAACATTCTGGATGTTCCAGAGGCGTGCATCCAGAGGCCTACCTGCAGCATAACCAATAGTAGAGTAACATCACAAACTACAAGGTGAAACAGCAATGATGTGTGATAACTGCGCATCTAAATAAAACTGGAGAAGATAAGAACATTTGCCTTGTATGTCACCATGTGAATCATAATGTGAAAAGAGAATTTGAGACAGCACCACCCAACATTACACAGTAAATTTATAATGGCTTTCCCTTGAACAGCATGCTACAGCCAAAGGAAGTTGAAGAACTGAAAGCTGTTTTGAAAATTCCACTGCAGTTTTTGTATTAAACCAGCAGAAAAAGGGAAGAACTGCAGATGCTGAATTTCTAAAACAGAAAAAGAAACTGCTGGAAAACTCAGCAGGTGTGACAGTATCTGTGGAGAGAAAGCAGAGTTATTGTTTCAAGCCCAAAAGGTTAACGCTGCTTTCTCTCGACAGATGCTGCCAGATCTGCTGAGTTTCCAGCAATTTCCATTCTTGTTTCAGAACTTCAGCATCTGCAGTTCTTTGATTTTATTTTAATGTTTAACTCACTGCCACATTGCACACTTCAACCGACAAAGAAGCAGCACTCTGAAAGCTTGTGATTTTGAATAAACCTGTCAACATATAACCTGGTGTCATGTGACATCTTGAAGAAGTTCTGCTATTCCCTCTGACAGGATTTCTGTTCTACTCATCCTTCTTTACCGTCATTGCTATTATTGTCGCTCCGTGCGTTTGACACCACGTTTGCCTAAACTTGTTTCCATTCCATATAACATTCCTCAGTGATTGCCACCAACTCAGATTCACCACACGTGGATTCCAACTAAAGTTATCCTTTGTGTTTTGAATCCACCCCAGCTCAAAGGAATTTCAGTAATGTGCAATGCACGTCAGACAGCTGTTATCGCCACACTCAGTGCTATGTACTGCCAAATGCATACTCTCAACCTCAGAGCTGTCCTGGCCCCCAATTCCACTCCGTCCTCTGATTTGTTCAACATTCTAACAAGAAACATGTTTTCTTCCTTGCATACATTAAGGAACTCAAGCTACAGCAACTCCATGCCCCTCTGGAACAATCTTCCCTCCACTTGTCTCTAGCCCCATTCCTTCTCATAACCTCACCACTTTTTAAGTATTTGCAATCCCTTCTGACATTCCACTCTCTGATGCTCAACATTCTGTACTCAGCAAAGGTCTAAGTTTTATCCCTCTATGTCCAACCTCAATGGATGTTCTGAAGAAGGTTCACTAGACCCAAAACAATAACTCTGCTATCTCTCCACAGATGTTGCCAAACCTGCCGAGTTTCTCCAGCAAGTTCTGTTTTTGTTGCAAAAGGTAATAAGTCTACATTGAAGCATAATTTTACGTTTGCCAGCCTCAGGTAAACAGAAGAAATTATTTGGAAGAGGCCTGACAGGTAGGGCAAATGAACTCGGGGTGTGGATGGGTACATGAGACATATTACAGTTACGATAGAAACCTGGCTGAGGGAGGGTCAGGACTGGTAGCTCAATGTTCTGGAGTACAGATGTTATAGGTAGGAGAGAAGATGGGGGTAAGGCCACATTTGGAGTACTGCATGCAGTTCTGCTTGCTTTACTGAGAAAGGATATTACGAATCTAGAAAGAGTGCAGAAAAGATTTACTTGGATGCTACCTTGGCTGCAAGTTTAGGTTATAAAGAGAGACTGGATAGGCTGGGAATTTATTATTTTGATTTGTAGGAGACTGGGGGGTGACCTTCTAGAGGTCTATTAAATCATGAGAGGCATAGGTAAGGCAGAAAATAATTTTTTTCCCATGGTAGAGGAGTTTAAAACTAGGGGGACATAGGACTAAGGTGAGAGGGGAGAGATACGAAAGGGTCCAGAGAGGCAATTATTTTACACAAAGGGTGGTGAATGTCTGGAATGGGGTATCAGAGGTAGTGGAGGATGCAAGTACAATTTTGTCATTTAAGAAACATTTAGACAGGTACATGAATGGGATAAGTTTGGAGGGATATGGAGCAAATGCAGGCAAATGGGATTAGTTTAAATTGTGAAAACTGGGTGACTTGGGCAAGTTGGAGCCAATGGATCTGTTTTCATGCTGTCAACCTCTAAGACTCTGTACATAGTTGGTGAAATGATTAAAGAAGTGATGACTGTGGTCACTGACTCTTTATTCAAAGACTTTAAGAACAAAGAACAACTAATAAGGTAATCCACAGCATGCCACTTGGTGTTTTCACAGGACCAAAATGAGTGGAATCTATGTCCAATGACATCTTTCAGCAATGACAGCAGGACCTGAAGGACTACGAATGCTTCTCACTGCAGATTGATGAATTCATCCACAAGACCAGCAAACTCCAGCCGATTGCTTTTCTCCACCTGTTTTAAAAGAACATAACAACCTAAGAGGATCTCCTCATCCTTTTGTGCCTGAAAGAGAGGTCAATTAATGAGAATATCTGCAACAAATTCAGAAAGTATGTATTTGAGAAAAACATTCCAGTCAAGAAGTTGTTTTCCATTGCAACTGATGTGCATCAGACATGCTACACATAAATACAAGGTTTCTTGCATTTTTCAACAATGATCCTGACTGCCACTCTTTTGTCAGTTACCATTGTATAATCCACCAGCGAGCAATAATGAATAAAAATCTGATCTTTCTGCTATGACGCTCATTTCATTATTGTAAATTCACTATAATGCGATCGACAAATTGGGAACACTGTTTTTAAAACACAAATGTTTAAAACATGTATTGGAGATAACGTGATTCCAGCCCCATTAGTTTAAATGGAGCTGCTATTACACGATTTTCTTATAACACGGGATTGCATGAGAACAGAACTACCGCGTTATAGCGGAAACAACTGTAATGGACTCTTTTACATAAGAACTCTGTGGGAAGCTAGAGATTGTTGGGCCTCTTGCTGAGATATTTGTATCATCGATAGTCACAGGTTAGGTGCCGGAAGACTGGAGGTTAGCTAACGTGGTGCCACTGTTTAAGAAGGGCAGTAAAGACAAGTCGGAAACTATAGACCAGTGAGCCTGATGTCGGTGGTGATCACAGAGCTTCTGTGCAGAGGAGATGACCTGGGGGGTGCAGTGAGAGAGGGACTCACTGAAATCCTTGTAGAGGGAGGAAGAGAGCTTCTTCAAGGAAGGCATCCTTGTAAGAGGATTCGCAGTAGGTTAAAATCTTCGAGTAAAAAATGAGGTCTGCAGATGCTGGAGATCGGTGGTGGGCAAGTTGTTCGAGGGAATCCTGAGGGACAGGATGTACATGTATTTGGAAAGGCAAGAATTGATTAGGGATAATCAGCATGGCTTTGTGCATGGGAAATCATGTCTCAAAAACGTGATTGAGTTTTTTGAAGAAGTAACAAAGATGTTTGATGAGGGCAGAGTGGTAGATGTGATCTATATGGACTTCAGAAAGGCATTCAACAAGGCTCCCCATGAGAGACTGATTAGCAAGGTTAGATCTCATGGGATACAGGGAGAACTAGCCATTTTGATACAGAACTGGCTCAAAGGGAGAAGACAGAGGGTGGTGGTGGAGGGTTGTTTTTTTCAGACTGGAGGCCTGTGACCAGTGGAGTGCCACAAGGATCGGTGCTGGGTCCTCTACTTTTTGTCATTTACATATATGATTTGGATCCAAGCATAAGAGTTACAGTTAGTAAGTTTGCAGATGACACCAAAATTGGAGGTGTAGTGGACAGCGAAGAGGGTTACCTCAGATTGTAACAGGATCTTGACCAGATGGGCCAATGGACTGAGAAGTGACAGATGGAGTTTAATTCAGATAAATGCGAGGTGATGCATTTTGGAAAAGCAAATTTTAGCAGGCCTTATACACTTAATGATAAGGTACTAGGGAGTGTTGCTGAACAAAGAGACCTTGGAATGCAGGATCCTAGCTCCTTGAAAGTGGAGTCACAGGTAGATAGGATTGTGAAGAAGGCGTTTGGTATGCTTTCCTTTATTGGTCAGAGTATTGAGGACAGGAGTAGGGAGGTCATGTTGCAGCTGTACAGGTCATTGGTTAGGCCACTGTTGGAATATTGCATGCAATTCTGGTCTCCTTCCTATCGGAAAGATGTTGCGAAACTTGAAAGGGTTCAGAAAAGATTTACAAGGATGTTGCCAGGTATGGAGGATTCGAGCTATAGGGAGAGGCTGAACAGGCTGGGGCTTTTTTCTCTGGAGCGTCGGAGGCTGAGGGGTGACATTATAGAGGTTTATAAAATTATGAGGGGCATAGATAGGGTAAATAGGCAGAGTCTTTTCCCTGGGGTTGGGGAGTCCAGAACTAGAGGGCATAGGTTTAGGGTGAGAGAGGAAAGGTATAAAAGAGACCTAAGGGGCAACTTTTTCACACAGAGGGTAGTACATGTATGGAATGAGCTGCTAGAGGATGTGGTGAAGGCTGGTACAATTGCAACATTTAAGAGGCATTTGGATGGGTATATGAATAGGAAGGGTTTGGAGGGATATGGATTGGGTGCTGGCAGGTGGGACTAGATTGGGGTGGGATATCTGGTCGGCATGGACGGGTTGGACTGAAGGGTCTGGTTCCATACTGTACATCCCTATTTCTCTATGACTCCATGTAATAAAATTGTTGTTAACATTATAAACTCAATCCAAGCAAGAGCCCTTCAGCACCACTTGTTTAAATACTTAATAAACTCGATGCTGCCTACAATGAATCCTCAATACTGATGTGAGGTTGTTATATCAAAAGGAAGGATCTACAAAGATTTTTAGATCTAATGCCTGAAATCATTGCTTTTCTTAAATCAAGGAATAAAGTTGTCTGACTGCTCACTAAATATCTGTGGCTGCTTGACTTTGGTTCCTTACTGACATATCATCAAAATTGAACTACATGAACTATGAGCTGCAGGAAGAGGACAGAGACTTAGCATGGACAGTCAATGGTGTGAATGCTGTCAAATTGAAACTGGTTCAGTGGTCCTCCCAATTAACAAACATGAAGCACCATAAATACATCTCCAGTCTGAAGGAAATATTAGAGAAAATCACACAGAAAATGTTTCCACCCAGAAAACATCCTGCACACCTGAGGGAGTTAGCAGGAGAACTCATCAAGCAATTTCAAGAATTAGATGGGTTGGAACAAATCCATTCCTTCACGAAGGTATTGGTGGATTCTGGACTAAATTCCATCAGTTGTTTGGTTAATAAGGCATTGATGTGGAGAGAATTACTATGTAAAGTTAGATTCAACTGTAAGTCAGTTTGAGGAACAATGACATTTAGGGACTTGTAAACAGAGAAAAATACCTACACCTATCATCCCATGTAATTAATTTGAAAGCTTAATTTGACTCCACATACCTCTGTGAGACAGCATTTTCTAAATGAAGGTCATCAAGTCCACATATCACCATTTCATCACTCACTATTTCATTTATTGTAACAGCTATATTTAAATGTAGATCCTTATCAACAGAGACCATGGAAGTAGCTTTATATTCAGGTCATTCATGCTGATGGTTAATGTATTGCACAACTGGCTCTTTATAAATATAGCATGCAAATTATCTGTGCATTAACACTGTTTGTATATTTTCCTTGCAGTAGTTTCACTCTCACTGTCCTTGTCGACATAGTCATCCTGAGAGGGATCTCCCACTGTACTTGCTTGCTCCAGCTCCAGCAACATCAGTTCTTGGGAGTTTAGAGACCCTTAGTTACCCCTCACTTTTTGGCAAAAACAATCCAAGTTTCTCCTATCTCTCATTATACCAAATGTACGCCAATCCAGCCAACATTCTGGTAAACCTCTTATGCACCATTTCCAAATCTTTCACATCCAGAATTGCACCCAGTACTCCAAGGTCAGCCAGCTGGATCTCATAGAATGGCAGTTCCTGACTGGACCAGATTAACAGCCTTAGTCAGGGAGCCCTAGCTCACAGATAAAGAAAAGGAGTGACTGTCATTCTGAGAGCTGGCCCAATGTCAAAGACTTTCCAGGAGTAAATTAGGGGTGATTTGACAATGGGATACCAGCCTATGCCAAGTTATTTCAGTGGTGAGGAGAGTGGGATGCTGGTGCCGCTGGTTAGGCCAGCATTTATTGGTTAACCTTCATTTCCCTCGAGCAAATTGACTACCTGCCTTCTTAGAGGATGCAGCCAATCCATCTTGCAGCCTGACTGTACAAAAATGCTGACAGTGAGGGACAAGATGGAAATCTGTTATCTTTCTGTTATTTTACCTCCAACACATTCTCAACACCTGAGAGTAGGTCAAATTCAATCTGGAATTCTCAACCCGCTCTTGGCTCAAGCTCATCTGAGCAGGATTGGGAAGATCCCACCCTAATTCAGAACCTGATGAAATGTGACAATCATTGGAACCTTTTATGTGGAGCACATGGGTTGCAGAGTATTCCAGTAGAAGTGGATACCGTAGCCAGTCCAACTGAGCTTGGGAACAACACTTTAGTAAAGGCAATTGCATAGGTCATATCCTGAAGAAAGGGAGTCTAGGTCAGCCCACAGCAAAACCCCAAAACAAAGCCAAGCCTTGGCCACACAATTAAATATATCTTCAAGATCCGGGCTGGCAAACCATTGTAGTTATGGCCAGTACCCAAACTTGAGACAGAAAACGAGTCCTACTAAAGCTAAATTGAGTAAGAGAACTCATAGGTCAGTATCCAGGAGAGTGCAAGCCCTGGAAAGTCCACTGACATTTAGTTTGGAACAGTTAAGTTGTGTAGCAACATCCAAATCAGATCCAATCAAAATAACCATCTGATTAAATGGTCACCTAGCTCGAACAGAGGTCAGTGTTGGTGCAGCCGTTTCAATGATTGCAAATCCAGTCTTTAACAAAATTTATAATGGACTCCAACCCTTCAGTTAATGCAAGACCTCAGCTAGATTGAGAACCTATACCCAGGAGCTTTTACAGATAAAGGTATAACTTTGGTTCCAGTCTCATATGAGAAGCATCTGATTCAGTTACCATGGATTGTCGTAAGAGGCTCGGACCCAACCTTGATAGGGCAAACTTGGTTGAGAGAAGTTCACCTAGATTGGCTCAATATTTTTTTATTAGAAAATGGCTCCCTGAGTGGCATCCTAATGAAACCCGGACGTTTCCTACCCGGATGTTTTTCAGGAAGGTCTAGGGACTATCAAAGGAGCCAAGCCACCTTGTATGTTGACCAGAAAGCTATTGCATGATTCTGCAAGGCTCACACAGTGAAGTAGAAGCAGAAAAGTCTGGAAAGCAAAGGAATTAACAAGCTAATCTAGTTTGTGGAATAGGCAGCATCAGTCATACCAATTTTGAAATCCAATGGGTCAGTTTGTCTTTGTGGAGATTTTAAACGAACAGTAAACTCTGTTTTTTGCAGCTGAAAAATACCCAATCCCTTGCATAGAGGATTTCTACTCAAAGCTGGCAGGGCATTCACGAAGCTAGACATGAGCCATGCTAACTTGCAATTGAAGTTAGATGAGGAATTCCAGAAGTATGCTACAATTAATACCCCATAAGGATTTGTACCAGTATACATGCCTGCCATTTGGGGTATCCGTCAGCCAGTCCAATGCTTCAGCGGATGATGGAGAACCTTTTCAAGGTCTACCTCGGTTCGCCATTTATCTGGATGATATGCTAATAATAGGGAAGATCAATAAGGAACACTTAGAGAACTTTGGCATAGTCATTCGACATTTCTCCTTAGGGCATACACCTTAGAAGGGAAAAATATGTTCCAGGCACCCCAAGTGACCTACTTGGGTTAAAGTCGACAAGATCAGGTTACACCCATTGGAAAATAAAGTGAGGGCAATCAAAAGGTGCCTCAGCTCCTACGTCTATACCAGAGATTAGATCTTTTCTTGTGCTGTGAATTTTTATAGAAAGTTCATTTATAACCTGGCCTCTGTCCTGACACCTTTGCATCAACTCTTTAAAAAGTGTCAACCTTGGAAATGGTCATTTAGCGAAGCCATTAACTTTCAGGGAAGTGAAGAAACAGCTATTATCCTCTAAGGTGGTGGCACACTATAATCCCAAGTGAGATCTGGTATTGACCTCGTTCAGCATGAGGTAATATTAGTTCATAGGTGGCCTAATGAAGAAAACACCCAACAGTTGTGCATCCAGGTAGATAGTTAATGCAGAGTGTAAATATGCCCACATAGGGAAGGAAGGTTTGCTGGTTATGTTAGGAGACCGGAAGGTCCACCAATACCTGTATGAATGTAAATTTGTAATAATAATGGAACACAAAGCCCTACTAAGGTCTATTTAAAGATGACACGGCATCACCGCCCATAGTTTCCGCCTGAAATCAGTAATGGACTCTAATACCAAGTGTGTATAATTACAAGGTGGAACACCCCCTGGGAAGCCAAGTAGTGAATGCGGATGGATATATTGAGCCACCTCCCTTTGGCAGGTACCACCACCACTGGAAGAGTCCCTAATGGCTTTAAATGTTCTGGGCACACTCCCAGTCACATCTGATGATATCAAACTATGGACACAGAAAGAACTGTTCCTGGCAAAAACTGGAACAGTTGGTGGTGGTGGAGGAAACCAACAGCCATCACAACCAGAATTGAAATGTTTCAGACTTGGAGAGATCAGATTGCAGTAGAGGACAGCACGTTATTATGGGGAGAAGAGTGATTGGCCCAAGGAATGATCACAGCCAAATACAGTCTGAACTCCACCAAGGACACATAGGGGTGTCCAAAAAGAAGATGTTGACACAAAGTTATGTCTGGTGGCCAGGTTTGGATGCAGACATAGCTGCTTTGGTGGGGCAGTGCACAGAGTGCCAACAAGGGCAAAACTTACCCCCAGCAGCTTCCCCCATATTCGTGTGAATGCCCAGGTAAACCCTGTACTCAGTTAATACATCGACTATGCAGGTCCTTCTGTGGGCTCAATGTCCTTAGTCATTGTTGACGCCCATTCAAAGTGATTGGACATGCAGAGAGTTCATATCTCAAACAGAGGAATGGTGGTAGAAAAACTGTGCACGTCTTTTGCAATACACATACTCCTAGAAGAGTTGGTCACAGATAATAGACTATTGTTTACCAGCTCAGGATTTGAGAATTTCCTAAAGTAGAATGGGGTTCAACATATAAGGACAGCTCCACATCATCCATCATCCAATCGCCTGGCAGAAAGACCAGTCCAAATTGTGGAGGCAGACTTGAAGAAACAGCCTACAGCTTCACTAGATGCCAAACTTGTCTGGGTCCTATTTGATTATAGGACCACCCCTCTTGCAATTACAGGGATAGCTCCAGTAGGCTTGCTAATGGGGAGAAGACTTCATATCAGGCTAATTCAGATCTTTCCATACCTGGGGGGACATGAAGTGGCATCAGAAAGGCCAGTGTTGGTCGCCAGACTCAGCCAAGCGAGACAGACAGTTTACTACAGTGGACAAAATTTGGTGTCAGAACCACGGAAATGGCCCTGTATAGCTCAGAAGCATGGTCCATGCAAGGTCACAACCAATGATGTTTCAAGTTTGCGTAGGAATGATGGCCCTGAAATGGCGTATGGACCATATGATACCACAAACTTGAAATGGTGAGGGAGCAAAATGTGCCCCGCCACTTGGAACAGTTGGAAAGGCTATTGGAACCCATGGGTTCTCCCTGAAGAGGCCTCTGAATCAGAGATGGACATGGTGGATCTTGCTGCTTCAATATTTTTGCCGCCAGAGGAAGAGAGTGAATTCCTCCTGAGATGCTCTGGGTGCATTACTTTCCACCCATATCAAACATGGAGTCGGAGGAGCCTAAACCGGTGCTAAAATGTTCCAGGAGGCCTTATAATAGAAAGGACTGGCCTCTGTCCTTGGACTCGGAGGGGGTGGCATGCAATAGTTGTAACAAGGTTAGCCAGGTTGACATCATAGAATATGAGTTCTCGGATTGGGGCTGTTAATCTGGTCCAGCCAAGGAGCCCTGGCTGACAGATAAGAATAGGTGTGTCAGATATTGTGATCACTCTTAGACCTGGCTCTGAAGGAGGTGGATCAGTGTCAAGGAGTTTCCACGTGTAAATAAAGGTGACTTGGTGATGAGATATTGGCCTCTGTGGAATTATTTTGGGGAGTACCCCAGAGGAATCCATTAGGAAATAGGAGATGTTATCATCAGAATTGGGTGAGGAGCTTATTCAGTCCACAGAAACCAAAGATTGTTTACATTTGTCAACAGAGGATTAATTGTAAGCCAGCTGCCTCTGATAAATTGGCATATGACGACAATTGAATGTTATAACAGTCTACCACTATATTAAAACAACCGGGAAATGAAACTCAAATCCTTCAGACAGAAACATA
Source organism: Hemiscyllium ocellatum (assembly GCF_020745735.1). Lineage (NCBI taxonomy): Eukaryota > Metazoa > Chordata > Chondrichthyes > Orectolobiformes > Hemiscylliidae > Hemiscyllium > Hemiscyllium ocellatum. The sequence continues at coordinate 32,023,561 of NC_083413.1, forward strand.
TTTGAATACAAATTTTGAAATGAACAGACAGATCAAACTCATTCTTTCATGTTACTTTTTCAAAAGTATTGATTTACGTGTATTGATATATTTTCGACCACTGCTTTCCAAAACATCTCCAAAGATTCACTATTTTAATTCAAAATTAGCATGACTTGACCCCAAAAACCAACAAAAATATAAATACAAAAGACTGGAAATCTGGAATAAACACAGAGAATGCTGGAGAATTTGAGCAGAGCTGACAACCTCTGAGGCAAAAAAATAGAGTTAATTTTCAAGTCTGGTTTGATTCTTCTTTGAAACTGATAGGTGTTGGAAAATAGGTTCTTTTTCATACTTTTAACAGAGGCAGAGGAGGAGTAAGAGGCCAGATGGTGTAGAGACCCAGTACAAAAGACAAAGGGATTGTTGAGCATGGAGAAAGAAAGAGATGTAGAAAGGGTGTACATTATAGCACGAAAGGGAGATAATTGGTCCTTTCTACGAAGTCAAGATTCATGGTGCTGGAAAAGCACAGCCGGTTAGGCAACATCCAAGGAGCACTCCTTTTCAAGCACCATACCTTTTGACTCCAGCATCTGCAGGCGTCTCTTTCTCCACTTTCTAATAAGTCCAATGTAAACTAGACACAAACACAACATGGCTGTGGGAGAAGGGGTGGGTGAGCATTTTAGAAAAACTGAGGACAGATGTAATGTTGTCAGTTTCTCAGTTTTTGAATTCAACATTGAGATCTCAAGATTGCAAAGTGCTTAATGGAAAGTAAGGTGTCATTCCTTGAGCTGGTGTTGTGTTTTGTTGGAATATTGCACAAACCCAGGACACAAATCTTAGCATGAGAACAAGATGATTTATTCAAATGTTGAGCAACTAGGAGGCCTGGATCATTTCTAAGACAGAACAGACCTGTTCTGCAAAGCAGTTAAGTAGTTTGTGTTTGGTCTTGTCAATGTGAAACAAACTCACATTATGAACAGTGAATACAGCTGACTAGATTGGAAGAAATACAATAAAATGCTGGTTCACCTGGAAGGTGTGTTCAAGACCTTCGACAATGAGGACAGAGGAGATGAATGGGAAAGTGCTGCAATTGCACAGGAAGGTGCCATGGGAGAGTGAGAAAGTGATAGGAGTGATGGAGGAGTGAACCAGGATGTCACAGAGGTAACAGTCCCTGCAGAATTCTGTGAAGGGAAGGGGAAGATATGTTCAGTGATTGAATCCTGCTACAAGTAGTGGAAATGGTGGCGGATGTTCCTTTGAACGTGGAGTGTGGTGGGGTAGAAAGTAAGGACAAGGAGAACCCTACTGTTGCTCTGAGAATAAGGGGAAATGATGGGGGCAAAATTGTGGGAGATGAGTCAGACACAGCTGAAGACTCTGTGGTCAACCAAGATGAGGGGAATCCTCAGATGAGGTTAAAGGAGGCCACTCTGAAGGCAGCCCAATTGAAATGACATCATCACAGCAGATGCAATGGACACAGAAAAACTGCGAGAATGGAATGGAATTCTTCCAGAAAGCAGGGTGTGAGGAGTATAGTTGAGGTCACCATAGGAGTCTTGTGATGGGATTTGATGGTTAACCTATCCTCAGGAATGGAAGCTGTGAAGCCAAGGAGGGGATGTGAGAAGTCAGAGATGGATCAATTGAACATGAGGAAGGATGGAAATTGGAAGCACGCCTGATGAATCTTTCCATTTCCAACTAAGAGCAGACAGCAACATTGAAGACATTATCAATGTTTCGGAGAAATAGTTGTGGATGGGGTATATTCATTGCCCATCCTGAGTTGCCCTTAAGAAGGTGATTGTGAACTGCTTTCTTGAACCACTACAGTCCATATCCGTAATGCCCTTGGGGAATTCCAGGGTTTCAATCCAGCGACAATGACAGAATATCAATATTTTTCCAAGTCAAGATGGTGAGTGGTTTGGAAGGGAACTTGCAGGTGATGCTATTCCCATATATCTTCTGTTCTTGTCCTTCTAGACAGAAGTGGTTATGGGTTTAGAAAGTACAGTCTAAGGATCTTTGGTTCATTTTTACAGTGCATCTTGCTGACAGTACACTCTGTTGCTATGCTTGTGGATGTGGTGCCAATCAGGCTGGCTGCTTTGCCCTGGATGGTGTCAAGCTTCTTGAGCATTGATGGAGCTGCATCCACCCAGGCAATTGGAAGTACTCCATCACACTTCCCATTGTGCATTGTAGATGGTGGACAGGGGAGTCAGAAGGGGAGTTATTCGCCACAGTATTCCTAGCCTCCGATCTACCCTTGCAGCCATTGGTAAGTACGGTTAAGTTTCTGGTCAATGATAACCACCATTACGTTGATAATGAAAAATTCTGTGACACCATTGAATGTCAACTTATGATGGTCAGATTATCTCTTAATTGAGATAGCATTTGTATGGTGCAGACATCACTTACTACTTGTCAGCCCAAGCCTGTAAATCATTCTGATCTCATTGCATTAAACATGGACTGTTTCAGTGTCTAAAGAGTCTTAAATGGTGCTGAATATTAGCTGGGGAGCAGAGTGATTGCTGGAAGGCCAGAACCAATCTCCATAGTTATTTTTCAATCATGGAATATTTCCTCTGCTGGATGTTGAGTTTCTTCAATAAGTAGCCAACTGGCAGTTCAATCCCAACACCATCTTCCTGCAGGAGTACAGCTCCAGCTGCGATGTCATTCGCATCGATGGTGACTTTAAAGGGATTGGTGTATCTAAAACTGGTTTGGTGGTTAATACTGCTTTCATGTGGCTGAATGCCTCCTGGCCTTGTTCTGTCTACTGAAATGTTGTGTTCTTCTTCAGCAAATCAGTTAACGGTGCCACTACACTGCTGAAGCTTGGAACAAACTTCCAATAGATTCCACTGAGTCCAAAGATTCAAAGCACCTCTCTCTTCGAGGTTGACTGTGGAAAATCCTCAATGACCTCTGTCTTTGCGTTCAATGGGGCTACCCTTCCATGACCGATGTTATGTCCGAAGAATGTCACCTCTGCTTTCACAAATTCAGTTTTATTTAAGTTTATTCCCAGTTTTGCTTCTCAAAGTCGTTCAAAGAGCTTTGCCAATCTTGTGATCTTTCCAGGACTTACTAAAGATCATTACATCATCCAAGTAGACTGCACAATTTGTTAACCCAGCCACAACTCTGTTCATGAGTCTTTGGAATGTAGCAGGTATGTTCTTCATTCCAAATGGTATCACTTTAAGTCGATGTAGCTCATTTGGGGTTACAAACGCAGAAATTTCTTTCGCCGACTCTGATAAAGGTACCTGCCAGTAACCACGCAATAGGTCCAACTTGGTGATATAACTGGCTTGTCCGACTTATTCGATGCAGTCCTTCAATCTAAGAATTGGGTATGAGTCTGATTTTGTAACGGTGTTGACCTTCTGATAATCCACACAGAATCGTTGAGTCCCATCCGGTTTGGGAACTAAGACGATCGGTGAACTCGACTCACTTTGGCTTGGTTCAATAATGCCCTCATCAAGCATGGCCTCCACCTCCACCTGGTCCTGCCTGGCTTTGAAAAGCTTAAGCCAATACTGTGTTGTTTCATCGGAGCAGCATTTCCTATGTCTACTGCATGTACAATAGCATTGGTCCTCCCCGTTTGAATCTTATATATGTTCTTGTACTGCAGTAACAAACTTTTCAACCATGTTCTATGCTCCTGAGACAGATAGCTTACTAACCTATCTCACTCTTCATTTTTTAAATCTATTTTGAGGCACATCTGGATTTGATTCCTCACTCTGTGGGGCAATAACTAACACCTGTTTCTCCAGTTCTTTCTCTCTAGTATAATACAGTTTCAACATGTTCATTTGACATACCAATACCTTTTCCCCCTATCTGCCATCTTTCCTAGATCGTTCACCTGACTCAACTTTTTCTCAATTTGATGGGGACCACTAAAGCTGGCTTTGAAGGGATGTCCTATCAATGGTAACAGTTTAATATGTTATCACCTTGGGAAAACTACCGAGTCTCAGAGCTCTTATCAGATACCTGCTTCATTCTATGCTGTGCCCTCTTTAGGTTCTGTTTAGCTAACTCTCCCTCACCTCCAATTCATAATCTAAGTGTGAGATCTCCAACTTTGGTCTGTTAATTTTTCTTTAATTAATATCAAAAGGCCTCTCACGTCTTAATCAAATATTAACTCAAAGGGAGTGAACTGAGTAGATTTATTTGGGGCATCTCTAATGGAAAACAACACGAATGGGATACCTTTATCCCAATCATTCAGGTAATCCTGACAGTATGTTCTTGACACGGTCTTCAAGGTCTGATGCCACCTTTCTAAACAGTGGCACCACATATGCCAACTTCCAGTCTTCTGGCACCTCACCAATGACTACCAATGATACAAATATCTCAGCAAGAGGCCCAGCAATCACTTCTCTAGCTTCCCACAGAGTTCTCGGGTACACTTGATCAGGTTCTGGGGATTTATCCACCTTTAATCATTTCAAGACATCCAGCACTTCCTTCTCTGTAATCTGGACATTTTGCAAGATGTCACCATCTATTTCCCGACAGTCTATATCTTCCAGATCCTTTTCCGCGGTAAATACTGATGCAAAATATTCATTTAGTATCTCCCCCATTTTCTGCGGCTCCACAAAAAGGGCACCTTGCTGATCTTTGAGAGGTCCTATTCTCTCCGTAGTTACCCTTTTGTCCTTAGTATTTTTATGAAAACCCTTTGGATTCTCCTTAATTCTATTTGCCAATGCTATCTCATGTCCCCGTTTTGCCCTCCTGATTTACCTCTTAAGTATACTCTTACTTTCTTTATACTCTTCTAAGGATTCACTCAATCAGTCCTGTCTATACCTGACATATACTTCCTTCTTTTTCTTAACCAAGCCCTGAATTTCTTTAGTCATCCAGCATTCCTTATACCTATCAGACTTCCCTTTCATCCTGACAGGAATATACTTTCTCTGGATTCTTGTTATCTCATTTCTGAAGGCTTCCCATTTTCCAGCCGTCCCTTTACCTACGAACATCTGCCCCCAATCAGCTTTCAAAAGTTCTTGCCTGATACCATCAAAATTGGCCTTTCTCCAAGTTATAACTTCAACTTTTAGGTCTGGTCTATCCTTTTCCATCACAATCTTTTACCTTCCCCTCTACTCCACTGGTCCGATAAAACCCCTGATTAAGATTTACAGAAAAATTTAAATTTCAAATCCAGCCAGTTGTCAAATCTTACCTTTATATCTCCTTCTGTAGATTTGCTCTCCAGGTTGGTGTTAATGTTATTCTTCTGTGCAAACTCCTTCCCTCAACAGGTACCTCTCAGAGAGTTCATACTACCAGCCGAAATCTGTTGATCTTTCAGCAGTTCTCCCCCAACTGTTCAATTTTTTCTAGTTTCATACCCCAAAAGGATCAGATTGTTTCATTGGTTTTAACATTATCAAAATACCAAATTCAAACTTGGTTGAAATTTGGTATCTTGGGACATAATTTAAACCGATTGACTGAATTTGAATATGTTTTTGTCTCATAGCAACCCAGCCAGTGCTAGCTGTTCTGACCAAGCGTTACGTTGTTAGCATGTTCTGGACTCTCTGTGCTTCTATAAGCCCTTGCTGGCTTTCAACTTTCTTAAAGGTGGAGTCCCCCTTACACCTTTACAACAAGAATACTGCTGTTGCATCACTGCACAGATATTGGAAAGGAACTATACCTTTAAGACAGCTAGATGGCATCAGGGCATGATGCTCTTTTATAGAAGTTCCCTTTTATAAAATTTCTGCACCTTATTCTCTCTACACGCAGTCAACTGACCTTGTTGAAACTCTTTCTTTGTTCTGCTTATATTGTTGTTACTTCCGTGGACAATGATGATGGGAGCCATTCATCGCACTGAAAAATGCTTTCCAATTCTGAGCACATGTTCTGAACCCTGGCGACATGCAGACAACACAGCTATCTGGACAGACTGTTTGTGGCAAAGAACAATGCCAATCCATCTAACTAATGTCAAGAGTAGAGTGGTGCTGGAAAAGCACAGCAGGTCAGGCAGCATCCAAGAAGCAGGAAAATCGACATTTCGGGCAAAAGCCCTTCATCAGGCTCATTCGTGAATGTAGGGTTGGGGGGATGCAGGTTGCTGAGCGATAAATAGAATCATGGGTGTTGGGACAGTGGTGAAGGTGGGTGGGCAGGCAACCTGTTGATGAAGCTGGGGGTAATTGTGATAGGTTGGTGGGGAGGGTGGAGCAGATAGGTGGGAAAGAAGATGGACAGGTAGGACAGTTGAAGAGGGCAGTGCCAAGTTGGAGGGTTAGATCTGGGATGAGGTGGGGGGAGGTTTGAAAACTAGGGAAGTCAACGTTGATACTGTGTAGTTGAAGGGTCCCTAAGTAGAAGATGGGGCATTCTTCTTTCAATCATCGGATGGCTTTAATTTCGCAGTGTAAGAAACCCAGGACCCTCCCCACCGACCTATTGCATTCACTCACTACCTGCATCCCCCTATTGCCTTCCCATCCACCTGACCCCAACCACACCCTTCTATCTATATCTCACCCCCTAACCCCCTCTCATCCCCATCGCCACTGCCCCCCTGCCAGATTCCTGATGAAGAGTTTATGCCCAAAATGTCAATTCTCCTGTTCCTCGGATGTTGCCTGACATGCTGTGTTTTTCTAGCGCCACACCTTTCGACTCCCATTCCCACTGTTTTCCTGTTTTCTGGCACAAAGCTGAATTTCAGGACCTGTTTATAGCACTTAAGTCTAGATACATTTAGATGCCAAGTATATAAATGCAGTTTATTTTCAAAAAATTATGTGTAGAAAGTCCTACGAACAACAAACAGCTTTAATCATAAACAAACTGATGCTAGCATCTAACAAGAAAGAAATGAATGTCAGTTTCTTAATTAAAACCATTTGCTGGTATACATTGCAATACAGATTTAAAATAGTTTTAATCACAAGAATTACGCAATCAAGTACAAAAGATACTCAAAACTTAAATGTTAGGTAATATTTTAGCTTCTTTCTACAACAACCCGAACTCCTGGTTTCTGCATGTTCAGATTCTTTATTGTCATCTGTCCATTTGTGGTGAACTGGTTCAGCTCTAACCTATAGCAGAGAGAAATATTATGAGAGACTGATCAGATACTGTATATATTGGAAATAAGATAACCTCTGTATCTACTCTTTAAGGCTACATCCTATATTTCCCTATCTTTTTATTTGACAACACCTTGAACCAGCACAAGTGTTGAGTTGCAACAGAATTATGACATTAACTGGAAAATATCTTTCCGTGTGAATAGGTCTGCTTTGCTTTTCAAAAATCTGAAACATTTCTTCAAAGGAGCATGACTTACAATTATCAATGTGAGTAATGATAAGGTGGAATCACGTTTTCTTTCAGAAAAATATTGGGCTGAATTTTAATGACCAAAAACAGGTGAGTGTTGGTGGGTCATATGTTAAAAGTTTATAAGAGCTCAAGGCCAATTCTAATCTACCTCAATCCTTCTGGAGATGAAACAAGGGCTAAACAGGTTATCAACATATTTAAATAATTAGGTTGGCAGTCCATGATTTAATATTGTTGTCAGTTTTTTTTGGTGCACAGCCTTGGGTAGCCTATCAACTGAAGGGTAGCGAAGGGTACTTCAGGGAAAAAGTAAATGTCTACAGCATTGCCCAGTGCCAGAGGGAACAGGAGCACTCCCTCTACTGCCTTAATTTGACCAGTCACCCACGCTGGCTCTTGTTGTTGGGAATCACATCACCCTGGAGTCATACCCACCCCACAGCATCAAGGATCAAACATTTCTGAAGTCAGATAGCTACACCACCACCTTTCCCACTTCTCGTCATGTGTCAGAGTCCCCCTTCCCAACCCAAGTTTTAACTTCTCCTATGGAGCTGGGCTCTGCCCTACTAGCTCTTGCAATCTGCTCCTTGCACCACAGAATCCCTACAGTGCAGAAACAGGCATTTGGCCCATCATATCTGCACCAACTGCCCAAACAGCATCCCACCCAAAGCCACTTCCCTGTCTACCCTGTAATCCTGCACTTCCCGTGGCGAAACCACCTGGCCTGCACATCCCTGGACTCTATAAACAATTTAGCACAGTCAGTTTACCTAGCCTGCACATCTTTGGACTGTCAGAAGAAACTAGAACACTGGTGAAAACCCACACAGGCACAGGGAGAACATGCAAATTCCTCACACAGTCACCCACTTTTTGAATCAAATCCAGGTCTCTAACAATGTGAGCTAATGACTGAGTTATTGTCTTGTCCATACCAGTGCCTCCCTGCATACAGCTACATGTCCCACCCCATCCTACTAGGGACCAAATCCATCCATGGTTTTTCAGTTGGCACCCAGTGAATGATAAATTGTTGTGGTTCTGCTCGCCGAGCTGGAAGTTTTTGCTGCAAACGTTTCGTTCCCTGGCTAGGGAACATCATTAGTGCTGTTGGAGCCTCGTGTGAAGCGCTGCTTTGATGTTTCTTCCGGTATTTATATTGGTTTGCTCTTGCCGCTTCCGGGTGTCAGTTTCAGCTGCAGTGATTTGTATGTGGGGTCCAGGTCGATGTGTCTGTTGATGGATCTTCTTGCCGTTTCCGGGTGTCAGTTTCAGCTGTAGTGGTTTGTATACGGTGTCCAGGTCAATGTGTCTGTTGATGGAGTTTGGGGATGAATGCCATGCTTCTAGGAATTCTCTGGCTGTTCTCTGTCTGGCTTGTTCTATGATAGTGGTGTTTTCCCAGTCAAATTCATGTTGCTGGTTGTCTGAGTGTATGGCTACTAGAGATAGCTGGTCGTGTCGTTTTGTGGCTAGCTGATGTTCATGGATGCGGATTGTTAGCTGTCTTCCTGTTTGTCCTATATAGTGTTTTGTGCAGTCCTTGCATGGTATTTTGTAAACTACGTTAGTTTGGCTCATGCTGAACTGCAGCTGAAACTGACACCCGGAAGCGGCAAGAACAAACCAATATAA